>NW_028188679.1:0-100000 GCF_978046115.1 Saccoglossus kowalevskii
ACAGAGACGGAAAATTTCACATATACAACATTAATTCCTGATACCCCAACTGGTGAAACTGAGGATTACACAACAACCACTGTTTCTACAACAATGTCACCATCGTCATCACTGACGTCAAATTTACTCACAACCAACAATGTTCCGACAGAGACGGAAAATTTCACATATACAACATTAATTCCTGATACCCCAACTGGTGAAACTGAGGATTACACAACAACCACTGTTTCTACGACAGTGTCACCATCATCACCACGGATGTCAACTGTACTCACAACCAACAATGTTCCGACAGAGACGGAATATTTCACATATACAACATTAACTCCAGATACCACAACTGGCGAAACCGACGATTACACAACAACAACTGTTTCTACAACAATGTCGCCATCGCAATCACTGACGTCAAATTTACTCACAACCAACAATGTTCCGACAGAGACGGAATATTTCACATATACAACATTAACTCCAGATACCCCAACTGGCGAAACTGAGGATTACACAACAACCACTGTTTCTACGACAGTGTCACCATCATCACCACGGATGTCAACTGTACTCACAACCAACAATGTTCCGACAGAGACGGAATATTTCACATATACAACACTAACTCCAGATACCCCAACTGGCGAAACTGAGGATTACACAACAACCACTGTTTCTACGACAGTGTCACCATCGTCACCACGGACGTCAACTGTACTCACAACCAACAATGTTCCGACAGAGACGGAATATCTCACATATACAACATTAATTCCAGATACCCCAACTGGCGAAACTGAGGATTACACAACAACCACTGTTTCTACGACAGTGTCACCATCATCACCACGGATGTCAACTGTACTCACAACCAACAATGTTCCGACAGAGACGGAATATTTCACATATACAACATTAACTCCAGATACCCCAACTGGCGAAACTGAGGATTACACAACAACCACTGTTTCTACGACAGTGTCACTATCGTCACCACGGACGTCTACTGTACTCACAACCAACAATGTTCCGACAGAGACGGAATATTTCACATATACAACATTAACTCCAGATACCCCAACTGGCGAAACTGAGGATTACACAACAACCACTGTTTCTACGACAGTGTCACCATCGTCACCACGGACGTCAACTGTACTCACAACCAACAATGTTCCGACAGAGACGGAATATTTCACATATACAACATTAACTCCAGATACCCCAACTGGCGAAACTGAGGATTACACAACAACCACTGTTTCTACGACAGTGTCACTATCGTCACCACGGACGTCTACTGTACTCACAACCAACAATGTTCCGACAGAGACGGAATATTTCACATATACAACATTAACTCCAGATACCCCAACTGGCGAAACTGAGGATTACACAACAACCACTGTTTCTACAACAATGTTGCCATCGTCACCACGGACATCAACTGTACTCACAACCAACAATGTTCCGACAGAGACGGAATATTTTACATATACAACATTAATTCCAGATACCCCAACTGGCGAAACTGAGGATTACACAACAACCACTGTTTCTACGACAGTGTCACTATCGTCACCACGGACGTCTACTGTACTCACAACCAACAATGTTCCGACAGAGACGGAATATTTCACATATACAACATTAACTCCAGATACCCCAACTGGCGAAACTGAGGATTACACAACAACCACTGTTTCTACAACAATGTTGCCATCGTCACCACGGACATCAACTGTACTCACAACCAACAATGTTCCGACAGAGACGGAATATTTTACATATACAACATTAATTCCAGATACCCCAACTGGCGAAACTGAGGATTACACAACAACCACTGTTTCTACGACAGTGTCCCCATCATCACCACGGACGTCTACTGTACTCACAACTACGACAACGGAGCACACCTCTACTACGTCCGGATACCAAAGTACCACACAATACAGCATTCATCCTAAAACCACAATATACTCTACGACGGCGTCGACAGTAGATTTACCAACAGACCCAGACGATTATCCAGAATATGAATTAGAATTAGAAGGTGAGTTTATAGGGATGAAACACTGAGGAGGAGTGGCGAATTATTAAAGTTCCCTCGTGGCAACACAACGTACAATGCTGAGCTATCGCGTGCGTAGAGGACATTTCCAGACATTAAGAATTCTCTAAAACACTTCAACAGCCTGAGAGCGTTATTCAGTTCTGTTTTGACGAAAGCAAATTAACCTTCTGCATTCTTCCTAGCAATTGGATTAAAAATCGATAATCTTTCTCCAAAACGGAAAATGCACAGTCTCACGTATAAATGCAAATTAAGGTAGAGATGCAGTTTACCTGACAGGTATTTTAATTAGTTAATTAGGAAACCAAGATGACCTCCCTTGTCCACAATACTATATATTTTCGGAAAGCTTATTGTATGAATTATAAAATTTTGTTAGTATTTTTTTTATAGACACTGTAATTTGAAATATGCACAAAATGTGCTTTTTTGGTCAAAAGTGATTTTATAAAATTAACTTCTAAACCATGCTTCTATTTCCTGTCAAAATTGGTTTATGGGTATATCTGTTTACTATGAAGAAAGTGCCGTCTTGAAAACTGTCTACCAGTTGTCAATTTTGCAGGGCAGCAGCTCAAATTTCACTACTTCAAGTTTATGCATAAATTAACACCCAGGCTAGTTGTCTGTACGATTGTTGTAACACTGTTCAACCAAAACCATTGCCCCGACGGCATTTTGAAGATAAACATATTGTCAATCATTTGTGACAATTTCAAAACAAAAGATCAAAGCGTCTAGGAGCTATTTTAAAGTTCTGGGATGTGCACTAAAAAGAAGCTGAGATAATTGCTAATTTGCATAACAATTCACTCAGTCAGAAGTTTGCTAATGCTCATAATTAAAATGGCTGTAACAGTTCCAAATTTGAATGTATTATCGTTTTGTTAAAAGTTAAATATAGTCCATATTATGGAGATCATGTCATTTCTTTTTTCACCATGTTTCTTTTTTTTATTATTTATGTACAGCCTTGCTAAATCTTGCGAAGCATTCAAAAAAGAGAATGTTTGCACCTGTTATCTATATTTTAAAATCGTTTTTTTGAGTATGTTTCACTATTCACAAATCTACAAAATTTCAACAGTCTATAGCCAAAACTGTTTGGATAATAAAAAGCAAAAACAAAAAAAAATCACTTCCAAGTGCCCACGAACCTGCATCTCTACCTTAACATGTAAATTCGGGAAAATAAAAGCAAATATAACTATTACACTTATGCAGTCTGATCTGTCTATGACGCCTGGTCTTACTAGTCGTCGTCATGGCAACGTGATTAGTGTATCCCGCACTTCCATTTCCCGATACAACCAAGTAACTTAGTTTAACTATATTAATCTATCTTTTTCCAGAGATTGATAAAATATACAGTGTTACAGTAGAAACAGAAATACCATATCACAAGGACTTATCAAATCAAACAAGTGAACTTTATCTAAATGCATCTCAAACATTTACTAATAAGGTGAGTCCACCATTCTGTTTGATAACTCCCGAAACTTTTCCAGTTTTTAACCTGAAACATTTCAACAAGTTTACTGACAATTTACAAGTTTCAGAAATCGAGTTTTTCTTCGTGAATCTTTTCAATGGGTACAAGTTCATGAAAACGAACGAATATGAAAACGAAACGTGTTCTAATTTCAGGTGACTCCCTTGTACAATACTACGGATGCATTCAAAGGAATTGAAAATATCGTATTCAGGTGAGTTCTCAGAAATATTTGTATGATAATAAGTGCCTAAGTGATTGACTATATTTGGTATATAAAAACAAAACTGACAGAATAAAAAAAAATCCCAGTGAAGATAATATAAACGCATACGCAGCTATGGGAAGTGATTTGCTTGTCACTAATAATATGCTTGTCAAATGTTAGTGTTTCGTTGATTCCTCGTCTGGCGATGACGTTCAACGGAACGTGAGATTCAATATATGTAATTCTTTTTATGAGACACATTTGATGACAATTATGTGTGTGTTATGCCTACTCGAATATAGAAACACCAGTGAACACTTGCTAAAATAACTTTCAACATCTAACACATTGTTATGTACATAACAGTCCTACAGTTGACGCAAGGGCCGCTACAGAAGAAACACCTATGACCACCGTAGAATATGATGTGGTTTATGATTATTTAAAGATGGATAACAAGGAGTTGACATGTGACCAGCTGTATAACCAGACATTGGCTGAAACCGATGCTACGAATGGAGGATGTAATGGTAATGAATGAATCATGTTTCAAGGCTGCCTGGTCTTCAATGGCATCACATTCCCATGTTCAGAAAAGATTCATAAACACATGTTTTACTCCTATTGGTTCCATTAACCCTGAATCTGTATACCATTCGGTTTTAAGCAAACGAAGAATACTGTGAAACGCCCGTTGTTCTGCGAATGAAACTTAGACAAAAATGGCCGCCAAAATCTCATAGTATTCCATTCTCTTCCGTTCTAAGGTTCAGAGTTCCCATGAGAACCTCGATATTTGGACGTGTACGTAAAGACAGAAAAGAATAAAAAACTATTTCAGGAGCAAAAACAAATCTCGTGATTTTCACGCTGTTAACGAGATCTCGGCGGCCATTAGTGTTTAAGATTTATTGCAATATGCCCATGACTACGATATGTTCTGTGGTGTCCGGAAAACAAGTCAAAATAGATTATATAATGACCAATTAACAATGTAACACTTGATTATAATAACATTGATGAATCCACAACAGTGCCATAATTTTGCTCGTGGATCCTAAGAGAGAATGTTACTGTTTGTCCAAACAAATACCAGCGTATCATTTGCAATTTTACACTTATTTTAATACTCATTATATAAAACGTTTAATTTCAGTTTGCATGCACATGTGTTACAGGATATTATTATTCATCTGTCACCGTAACACCGTAAGTTACAGTGAGGTATTTTACGGAGTATTTTCATACTACCATATAAGGAAATACGAATCCTAAATATAGAATGATTACGCGCGTAAGCGTCCTCTAATGATAAAAACAAACATGGCTGCCATCGGAGGTTTGACCGGTCTCAACACAAAGAAGTTTGCTGATTCTGTTCTAAACTTTTCAGATTTCGGCATTCCTATGATGTATCCTTGGAAGGAAAAGATGTATAATTATAAGGTTATTACGAGAATACCTCAAAGTATGCATTCAGACAGTACGCCGCGTATCGACCTCCACTGCAGTGCGCGTCGGTCGATACTCCAGCTGTACTGTCTTCGTGCATACTTTGAGGTATTCTCGTAATAACCTTGTATTATACAGATGATCACATTTCTCTCTCTGCATGCCTCAGTAATGGATTGAATGCATGATGATTTTTTTTCACTTTTTAGACACAACTGAAAATATCAATGTATGTGACTATGCCGTGGAGGAATGTGAAGACGGTTATCACGAGGAAGAGATTGACTACAGCTGTATTTGTCAATCAGATTGTAATACTATATCATGTGACAATGGAGGTACATGTATACACGGAGACGACGTAGAATGTTGGTGAGTTGTAATGATCTATTGATTAATTAGTTTCATAGCCTGATTAAATTATTTTGATTTCATAAAATTTCAAATAGTTAAGAAATCGTCGATAACTGTAAGCCGGTGGCGGCGATCTTCGATTTCGCCCAAAATAGTACTGTGATTAATTAGCTCTGCTGTTGTGTTGAAACGATCTGCCAATAACCTCGTGGAAATTGATCGCTTAATTGAATGAATCATTTATTCGTTTATTCTATGATTGATTTATCTATTCATACTTTCCACCAATATTAATATTTACATAGGTGTCCCGCTGATGATGAGTGGGTTTACTCCGGTCTTCGATGCGAGCATAAATTCAATAGAGCCTACGTTATTGTTTTGTTTTCTCTGATTGCTGCTGGTGTTGTTATAGTCATCGTAATGCTGGTGGTTTGTCTCGCCAAAGTAGCGGTCAAGCGGAATACAAAAGAAACACCAGACAACTACTTCAAGTATGTTACCTTGAAAACACTAACTAAAGAAGTAGAATTAACATCATTCCATCTCGATATTCAATTTCATAAAGTCCACGAACACAAAACAAATACTAGTATATGAGGAACAATTATTAAAGGAACAAATCAATTGACAATTTTTTTGCACAACATGGTCAACTCAGTTAGTAAAAAAATACGATTTTTAGAAAGCATGAATGTAATTTACTCTGTGTAGCTATAAAATAACAATGAGGATTTGTCATGACTCAACACATGTTTCCAATAGCTTGTGTTATCTTGCGTTGAGGGGTTACTGTGACGTTAAAATGACGTAGGTGGGTGTAATAGAAAACTATGTTTCGTTATGTAGTTGTTCGTCATTAAGATGTAAACAAATATTCACATTTTACTCATTTTTACGGATTTACCTCAAAAACAATATCGACGTTGTATATAACTTTTTTTCAAGAGGGCGCGATAGGAAGACCGTATTTGATATACACGACTTACTAAACTAATTAGTAATATATACTTCTTAGCTAGTCACAAAACGAGCTTAATTCCAAAACATCAACATTTTCAAACGATTTATGTGATCTGTCAACTCGTTTGTTAAAACTGCTATTAGAATAATGTAGTCAAAAAAATTAGTAAACACATGAATTTAAATTTTTTTGAAAGGCTACTTTCACTTGTATGTGGTTAAAAAAAAAGTATCGATATCTGCACTAAATTAAATCTCCCATTGGCATCTGTCGAAACAAGTGTCTGGAATACTATCAACTGCACACGCCTGTTATTGATTTGTCAAAACATTATTTGTATTGTTACTGGGATGAATCATTGCAGCAGTGGTAGGATTATAGGAGTAGAGGTATCTTGTGGGTTTCTTACCAGGAGGTGACACGCAAACCGTTTGAAATAAAAACTGCAGATACACATACAAACATATAAACATGAACGTTAATGTTCATATCTGGTTCCTCATCTCGTGATTACAGTCGGTAGTGGTGGTGGTAAGGAGTTTTCTGACAAAAAGACACATACATCGTTCGAACTAATAATGTTAACTTCTTTCGTGTTTAGATCTGGCTCCCCATTTCGAGACTACAGCCTGTTTCAAACCTTAGATAACGACACCCAATCTTTCAATCCCGATGACACGTCCACGTTCATGAACAATGGTAGAATATCGAGAATGTTATCAGATCGCGACGATGAGGAAGTGTTTATTACCAGTGAGTTCACGGCGGATAACCCCGTGTTTCAACAAGACGTGGAAACTCCGAAAGATATAGTTACGTCACCAGATATAGACAATTCGACTTGGTCGGCGGATAATGTGAACAAGGCACCGCCCTCTGTCCAAGACAGCGACTCGGATGAAGAAAGCTGGTCGATTCCCATGGAGACGATCTCAACAGATGCGAGACAGCATGTGAGTGGCTCATGTAGACTGAAAATTTTACAGCTACTTAAGTGAAATTTAACTCAATGCAGTTGATAAGTGGACACTTTCTAGCAAAAGTTCGGACAACCACATTGTAGCAATACACTGTCTGCTATCTCTTGAATCAACTAAGATACTTTTGCTTCGGCGGAGACTTCTGATTTTCTCGAGTTCGAGTCGCGAATGCAGTACGTGTTTACTTTAATTTGACGGAGTATTTACAATGCCGTTTATTCGGTGTTGTTTGCTGACTTTTGGCGTAATACTTACACTGTGCAGCAATTCATATACACTGTTGGCAATACTCGTTCCATGATTTCTAGAACATGGTAGTAGGAAAATCGTCAAATTATCGGTCTTTTCAATATCTTTCATCAATTTTCAGGTAAAAATCAAGAAGCCTGTAAGATCTCCTAATAACCTCGGAATAAATGCCAATCTGGTAAGAACAGATTTTAATCATGACGTTGATATTAAACTATTTAAGCACGGCAAACAAATCGGCAGTGTACGAAGGTGTATATATGGGATATTCCGATGACATTGTATGAACGCTTTATCTTCATAACTCATTATATTGGTTTAATAGCATATACTTCTAAAAATGTGGTATGTATTGTTAGATTAATGCATTATATTTTGTTTTTTTTTACAGTTTGACATTGAAGACTATATCTGAACTACTACGTGTATTGTACTTTAGTATTCCAATTGAACTCTTAATACATACGTTATCAGGATACAATTACACCAAGTGTTTGTACTCTACTGTGTAAGAACGGATCGGATAAATTTGTCTGTATGTTACTAATATGTAATCAGGGAAACATTTGTCTGTGTTCCTATCAATGTATGCATTGCGTTAATTATCGCAATTCTGGTGCAAGACGAGTAATCAAACGAGTATTCAAAATACTTATATATTTTTAATATTAGACGAAACGGACATTAATTTCCCTTTGACTACCTGTACTAATCAATTAATTTGGACGAATATGGAAACGATTATGTAAATGGCGATTATTATAAACCAACAAAATATACTTAAAAAAGCTCTTTATTGACCCGGCTATTATAGTATTTTAGGTTTGTTAACTCGAATATGTTATTAAGGAAGAGATGGTATTTATATATTTAACTAATGCTCACTGGATTTGAAATGGTGTGAGTTTAGGTTATCTTTAAAGCGGCAATAGCTGTATCTGTCGATTTTTTTTTATTCGATTTTCATTGTTAATGTAACATTTCCTGTGTCATCAGTGCCAATTTGAATTGACCATCGCCGAAATATGAACACTATATACCGCCGTTGTAAGTTAAATCACTTATTCGGGAATTACGGTACAAGATAACTTTATAGGGGGTCCCCGGCTGAAATGTCAAATACGTCCCCTTCTTGGGGGAATAAGCCTCCCTCTAAAGATTATACGTCTTATTTCCCATAATAGTGTGTGTCGTGCAGTTTTCTACGGTTTCATTGCGACGATTCGACCCATAGTTTTCACATTGCATTTTATGTGACATTAGCCTTGTGTCACTTTGCTCATATACAGTTATGACTAAGGGAATATTTTGGTAAGATTTGATCTTTATGAGATTATATTTAAACAGAATCGCAGCTATCGCCACTTTAATAATTTTTTTAAAGAGACAGTGTTTTTTCTTTGATAGACAACGACTAGTCTGAATATTCAAAGGGTTATGGGGCATACATAATTAAAGCGGGATGGCCGTCACCTGCGCATGCGCAGTAATTGAGTCCCAAGCGACGATAACAACACACGCTAAAAACAATGACACGCTATGTTCAGATTTGCTTACTTTGATTTTTCTTTTTGTAGTATCGAATTCTGGAATTTTAGAATTTCATTTCTAATGTTCCTGACCCCCGGGAGCTAACATATTTACTTATTCTGTGTTTGATGATAAACACGTGACTTAGGAATTACAACAAGATTTAGAATTAAAACGTGATTCTTGACGTCATACTCTGTTTTTGTTTTGTCTTTTATATAAAGAGTTACATTTTGTGATATCACACAGACAGAGAGCGCAATGGCCAGAAATAGACCCACTAGTCCACTAATAAACATTTAATGTCAAGTTAGTTGATTATGCCCGATAAACGTGGTAGTATTCATATATGAATAGAGGAAGTTTACCGATTATGTTAATTCAGTTTGAGATTCATTATATCATAAACAGGTTAATTTTATACGTTTTAAAAACCAACTATATAAAAGAAGACGTGGATATATGGATATTATACACCATTTGCCACGTGTTTGACAGCAACGGTTTACGTATACATATACAAGCACGAACAAGATTTTTACCAACTCTATTTCAAAAGACAAACACCACGACAATAAATTAACAGGTTTGAGACAAACTGACACATCCAAAATACGACCATGTTTGTACAATACAAATACACCCAAAACATAAAAAATCTGACCCAGAAAGTGTCGGCGACCCACTTATTGGTGGTATAAGAAAGACGTACATTGGTGAAGTTCCCATAACATGTTCTGGTACCCCCCCCCCTACCGCTTGGTTCCAAGAGAGGTTTTGATTATAGTCTTAGGCACAGTGACGATAGTTGTAGCGGTCTCGGATACAGTCACCACATTCTCGGTCCCGGACAGTTGGCTCGGATTGCAGTTTACAAGTGGCATGTTTTGATATAAATAAGTGTGTTTAAGATTAGATAATGAAATAAAAAAATATCATTATCTATGGAAGGCCAAGTGTTGCAATATTCATTAAAAATATTTATGTGCGAGAATTTAAATTTATATTTATGAATTACATATTTGTATTCATAAAACCTTTATTTATATTCTTAAAACCGTCATTTGTATTTGTAAAACTTCCATTTGTATTCGTAAAAACCTCCATTTGTATTCGTAATGCAAATTTGCATTTGGTTTTGTGAAATTTGCATTTATATTCGTAAAATCTATATTTGTATTCGTGATTCATCTATTTGTATTTGTAAAAAAAACAACGTGATAAGTGAGCATAGAGGGCGCTATGTATACAATACAAATGTATATTTGTATTGGTGAAACTTCCATTTATATTAGTCAACCTCTATTTGCGTTCGTTGCATCATGTTTATATGCGCCGAATGAGCGCAGAGGGCACTCTTTGTCATTGACTTCGATTCAACACATAGATTGTAACAACAGCATGGCGGCAAGTGTTAACTCGCATTGGGTGCTTTGCCAAGCAAACGGAAGTGATCCAGTTAATGTGCCTTTGCGGGACGGTGTTTTACACCGTTCCATCCTGGTATCTCAGTTCCCAGGCGCAACAGGTTTGCGCTATATGATCGAAAATGCTCAAATGGCAATTGCTTATGACGCAATAAATGACAGTTTTTTGGCGCCGGAAGGAGGTTGGGCGAGCAGAACATACACAGTAGTTTCCTCAGCGACCACCGGCACTGTGGTTGATCAACCAAAACAATCGGGTGTTATTGGTGAGTATAGTTTGTAATGTACAAAACTGGATCTTGAACAGTAAATATTTTGAGAATTTGGGGATTTTGGAGTTCTTTCTCAATATGATTTCATTTTGAGCAATGGATGACTATAAAAAGAATTTCGAGTTTCCGGGCATCATTCCTTGTTGCCATGAAAAAAGATTTTACATTTTGTAATTGTATCAGCTGTTATTGTTTCACGGCATTCTAGAATCAAAGTACATATATAAAATATTGCTATTGTATTTTTTAATTATCTCTTGTCACTGTTAGTATCATATGTAATTCTGTTCAACTTAAACTTATCTTATTGTGCAGACACTGTTAAGAATGAACAATGTGCGAGCATTTTGCAAATGCCTACATGCTACATTAAAAATACTTAGGGGGGTCTGAAGAGATCATGGCCGGGTCATTAATTAATCTCAGTTGTGGGAGGTTGAAATAAACCACTGTTGAGGGGGGGGGGGGGCTTGAAAGTTTGTTTAATGTCAGAAGACAAAGGAAATCCTTATTCATATACTTAAAACAATATGTTTAAATAATCCAGTCAGTGTCAACCACCACCCTCCCCATATCAGGGTTTAGTGGGGATTTAGAAATTATTGTGGGCAAGAAGGATAGGCACCCCCCCCCCCCCACACACACACGCACCAAGCACAATAAAATCTCACACATACATCATACATAATATTGTACATATGCACATTAATTTGTTTCACGATCTCTTTCAAGATGTCAGAATAGTGGCCATTTTTGTGCTAAAAAATCATCAAAATCAAGCATTTATGGATGGAACTTTTTTAAACCTGGTACCGGTACATAAGTTTGACTTTATTGGACCTTGATGCACCACATTTTATTTTTCAGATCCAATTTAAAATGGCCAACTATCAGCCATTTTGTTTTAATGAATGCAGTTCTAATGCCATATATCTGCCATAATTTGACTGATTACGTTCAAATTTTATATATTCATTATAGATCATGTCATAGATATACAAATATATTTGTTTGATTATCTGATTCAAAATGGCCGAATGGTGGCAATTTTTGTGCTGAAAACTCATCTAAATCAGGTATTTCTGGCATTCTGGAACGGGATCTTGGTCGTTTATAAATAGATTTTGTTCAGACTTGGTACATACATTAAAGATTATCGGTTTCTGTTGTACATCATTTTTTAGATCGGATTGAAAATGGCTGACTCGTGAACATTTTGTTTAAATAAACATGCTTTTAGAGCCATATCTCTGATATGCTTTGACTGACTCGTAATTAACCCTATCTTGGTGGGACTGAGATAGCTGTGGGTGGAGGTGGGGCTAAAAATTCTATGCCTGGTTTAGGGGGGTGCCTGGAAAAAAATGTGGAATAAAAATCAATCTCGTCAGGGAACCCCCCCCCCAACATTTTTAATGTAAGCAGCCTAAAATTTAAATGCATGCTGTAATTGAATTTGAGGTAATGGCTAATTTAAATATTGAATACAATACAATTACACCACTTATATATAATTATAACACAAATTTTGATGGGGGTGGTGGATTGACGAACATTTCAACGACTGAGGGCAGTATTGCATTAGCTAACTAAATACGTAACAGATGTAACATTCCGTGTTAAAATATTTTTCAGGTGTGATCCTGATAGAAGTAAACACGGAAACAATAATGGAATACAAAACTGAGTACGAATCACATTTATCATAATTTCCATGTTTTTTAACCCATAAACAATATATAATTTTGTTTATAGAAAATGAAGTAGAAGTAACTCTAAACGACATCATGGTGTTTGCCATCGGTTTGGAGAGTATTCCTCCTTTTTGATTTATTCCATCTCCAAGTTTAGAATTTTTAATTGGTGAAGACAATAATATGAATTTGCCAGTTGCAAACACATGTGGCAATGTGTTGCATATACCTGTAGTCAAGTCATATGAAATATTCAAAAACTCAATAGAGTTTGGAATTTTGAACAGCCCAGGATTTGGTCGTGTGTAAGGTATGATGTTGCTCATTCTGTTTTTAACTTGTTTGTATCATCATAGATGGTACAAGGTATTTGTTGTTAACTTTTTCTTGTTACAATAACTCTCTGTTTCTCTCAATAACTCTCAATTAGTCAAGTTCGAAAACAAGGACTTATAATTTTTATTATTTGTTTAAAATGTAATAACTTGAACATGCTTAGACATTTTTTAATCGGGCCTAGCTTACTTAACACATTATTTTGAACTGTTATTTATTAAAACTGCAAATTTGAGGACACTGCCTTCACCATATTTTTCAACACAAGAGGGCGCTTGACTTGTAGAAGGGGTCTATTGGCCACTTTAGTCCAGAACTAACAATACAATTACAAAGAGTTTGCAATTGCTGTATTTCCAATCCCTATCGAGTTTGATGTAAATAAACAATCTGTTGTATATGCCACTTGGGACTCAAGTTTCGACTCAAGCTCATTGACACGATGAAAATAAAAGGAATTACTGGTTGGAATTGGAAGAAATGAGGCAAAGTTCACATTAGTATTTATTTGTGCTGCAAGTTTAGGCCTTATATTTGTGAAAAAGTTGTATGTGCCACTTGGGACTCAAGTTTCAAGAACATGCTCATGGCAACCCCTTCGCTTCAATATGACAAGCACAAAGAGAACTTTCAAAATTTTAACAGGAACTGTGTCACTTTCAATGACTTATTATACATCTTTTTCTTTAAGGGTACATCATGAGAATGCCAAAATCCAAAATATTCAGAACAGAATCAGAGAACTTTTTTTTGTGGAGTCAGGTCAACCACTGGTGGCAGCCATGTTTGTTTTTACTATCAGAGTATGCTTACGTGCGTAATCATTCCATATTTGGAATTTGCATATATTTGCATTTCCTAATATGGTAGGATGGAATTACAGAGTGCTGGAACTTATGGCGTTACAGTGACAGATGATGTATAATAATAATTTGTACTAAGTACTTCCCAAGTGAATTCATTTGCTCAAAGCTATAATTCATATGCTATTTAATGATTTCTTACTCAACACTTCAATCACTTCACAAAGTCAAGTGTCAATGTTGGTGGATCTGCCATCTCTGATGACTTTCTTGTTTTGCTTATATTACTGCACTTTTTTTTGGGAACTTTCCTGCAATTCATTTTATATTATTCTATAATGAACCTTTGGATTAATACAGTACACATAGTATTATTTGAAGAAATATATATTATATACTTTGGGGTAAATGGCAGACCTGAGCCTGAAATATAATATTTGCTGAACAGCTTTTTCAAGTTGGACCAAATTTGGTAGAGATAAACATTGATGTAAACATTTCATGTAATTTTTGGTTTAATTTGCCAAGAAATTTATAGGTTAGATATAGCTTAAAATCCCTGTGATTTAAATTCAAATTATATTTTATTATAATATATATATTTAATTTATATTATTTTTCCAGCTCTTTTCAACCAGCTCCATTGCATTGGAGAAGTAGGTCAATTCACACAATGAAAAGCATTTACTCGTGTAAGGGTGTTGTTTCTGTGTTCATATTAGCTGTATTCAAGCAGACATTCATTGAGGCACAAGCTCACAATCTTTTCTAGAATCATGTTTGATTGACAGATATTGCATTACTTAATGTATTTTAACTGTGTCCAGAAACATGCATAGTGATTGTTGATTATAGTTATGAGATGTTTAAATTTTGGGAACTCACTTTTACTTCAACTCTGTACTTCTAATTTGTTATATTTGTTATATAATTGACTGCAATGAGTCATGGGTAAAATTCTATGTTTTTGTTACATTGTCATGTTGATATAGTGTAGGTAAATTACAGTTGAGTAGACTGTTTAAGTGATAGTTTGGATGTTAGAACAGTGAAATTAGTATTCATTGGCCTGATATATTTCACCATTAAGTGGTATGAATGCTATACTTCTTTCCAAGTTTAAGTCACTGGATTTGAAACACTATTATTCATGCAATTGTGTGAACACTTCGATTCCTGCTTACAATGTTTATTTGGGATTGAACAAGCTATTTTTTGTGTACCATTGATGTCTATTAAATTGCAGTGTCAGTTGTGTAGTATGGAGTCTGAATGTAAAATTTATTAAGTAGTTCTCATAGCTACATGATCTAATGTGTGTATAGTTCTTTAAACTTGGTTTTGCCTCAATATTGTTGGGATATTATGTTTTCTGTTATCTACTGAATAAAAGAAAACTGCTTCTCATAAGGTTTAAGCACTTTATTCTACAGGTTTGTTTACACGCATTTACATAAAGAGTTCTTACCAAACATCCTTAGTGACTACTACCAAGATCCAGATGTAACACAAATATTGATCAATTGATTAATGTATTGGATCATTCTAACACTATGACAAGCAATAACAATATCTATTCTTTTTGTTGATTTGATTTCACTGTAAATTTCAGCTGTTTTGTTACAATATAGATGAAATATTTTTCATTAAAATTTACCTACTCATTTGTTACACATCTGTATTAAAACCCAACCAGATATGACCATCATTCAAGTGTACATGACTGTCAAGTTAGATATGAAACTGCACAGAACTGGTTGAGATATCAGAACAATTGTTTGAAAGGCGGTGGTCGTCGTGCTGTGAATGTGTGACATTTGCGTTGATACACATTGATTTCCCACAATCTAATGCACTCTTCTAATGGAAGCATATGTATGAGGTTTGGCCTTGGTACGACTTGCACTAATTACCACTGATGACTCTTTTGATACCTTCCAATCACCTAAAAAATACCTAATTAAAGTTTGGTAGCATCTCAATTTGTACTCGTTGATCTGCACAACAGTCAAAGTCGCCATCTTTGTTTATACAACCCCTATATATCTCGCGCATGCGTGGTGCGACGACTACCGCTCTATAAAGGAAACATCAATCTAAACAACATAATGACCCCTAAAGAAAAAGCTCCACAAATGTAGGAGAATGCAATTTACAGTATTTTTATATCACTTTTCATTCTCTAGATATTCAACTTTTCATTAGTATTATGTAGTCAGCCATCTTCATTCTCAAGCAAAGGAGCACTATAAACTTTCATGTGATAAAGTCAACATAACATAGAATGTTATGTAAGTTGGTTAAAATGTAGATTTTCTGAAGGGAAGCAAGGCAGCCTCAGTAGTGTTTTCCAAAATCAGCAACATAGGTTTAATCTGTGTGCCTATAAGTTTCAAAGATAAACTCAGACAAAGCAATGTTAGGATGTGTTATCAGTAGTTATCTGACACACAATGAGTGTTTCCAAACATTTTAGTGGTTTGTCTCCGCCCCTGTTTATTTCACAGATTAGTCATTTGCATATGAATGTGTCAGACACAAAGTCACACAGCCACTGAAAAAAATCATTCATTTTGGTGTTTTCATATGCCGAACTTATCCAATTATAGCTATCCCATTCCTTTATTTTTTTGGTTTCCAATAGCCTTACACATTTGGATGTCCCTACACATGGTAAAACAGACCTTGATGGGAAAACATATTGATTGTGCCGTTAAACAAGCTTGAAAATCTTTGCTGTTACTTCATGGACGTTTTCTAGGAGTTTATGTTTTTCAGAATACAAGGTCTTTAACAAAAAATAACGTATACTTATTGTCGTCGAATTAACACCAAATTTTCACAGCTTTAAGGTGACAGTGAGAGGAACTCGAATGTGTCCAGACAAACTATTTCATCGATTATTTACCAACGAGTTTTGGTTTGAGTTGGGGGCAATGCGACTAAAACAGTAATTGAAATTAAGCACACTATTTTTTAAAACGCGTTGCTTGAATAAAACTAACCAGACACATTCAATTTACCAGACTATTGAACAACTAGGAAAAGTGAAAAAAAATACTTCTTATCGCCAGCATAAATGCGTAATTATTTTTTTTACAGAAAAAGTAATTTTTCACTTTTGATTAAGTAACGCGTCATAGAATGCAGATACGGGTATAGCAAACACACCTTTGTAAAACTTGAAGTCTGGCGATTCTAAAAATATATACTTTCCTGGGTCTATTTGTAGTCATTTGGTCACAATTAGAAGATGAAAACAAGTATGCAAATAATAGTCCCGCTACCTTAACCAGATTTGTAGTGGGGACCAACCTCCTTCCGTTTGCAGACCATGCCTATTGAAGGCAGCAGTAAATTCCTCCAGTGCACTGTTGATTCTAGGGACAAAAACAAAGTGCAAACAAAACAGATCCACTTCACTATCCACATGTAGATTATTTTGTGTCTCCATATGATAAAACAATGCATAGAATGTTTGTATGACAGCATAGTACACATCTCTCCATAGGCGTTCGATTCGAGAATTATGAACAGAGCGTCCAGCAATAAAACTTCCTCTGTTTGGTCCTCTTTGTGTTTCCATAAAGTCAGATACACGAACATTCTCTGTACCATGGTCAGCACGAACTGTTGATGGAAGACCATATTGGTCTACAGTGCCCACAAACAAATCCGCTACAGTTATTGCTCTTTTATTTGTAGAACAATGCAAATATACAATTAATCTGCTATATCCATCAATGGCCCCATGAGTCACTATTCTCCATCGTATTAAAGCATGATGGCCATCAATGTGCCATAAATTATTTGGACCAGGTACAGAATAAATCCTACGTTGTGCCACTAAACCCCATCGAAGAGCAGAATTGGCAGGATCAATTCTGTGCAAAGCTGATCTTACTCTATGACGCTGCACTGCTAAGCCCCTTGATTTTAAATGTCCCAACATCATATCAACACCAGTATGTGGATGATTGTGATAAATTTCAGCGACAAGACGACCATCGCTCAAAGTAGTATACCGTGTAAACTCTACACCTGCTCGGCGGATATTCCGCCACAGTGTTGTTCTGTTTACAAGTAACATCGCTGAAATAATTGTATATGTAAATCCAGCTGATAAAAGAAACTCTACCTGTTCCAAATCTATATAAACCCTGGGAGGTCCAGGCGAGTTTGATTTAATTAACTGCCGTTCCCCAATCAGTGCTGGTATTGTACATCGTTGGGTTGATAAATGCAGAAGACGTTCATTCCAGATGTCTTTTAAGTATCGTAAACAGTAGACGAGAGTGTCAATGCGTGAATGCAAATCAGTGTTATCGATACCACTGTCATATATAAACAAAACTGTTCTCAAACATCGAATTAGACGTTCAATAACATACCGCACAAACACAACCTCCTCACTCTCAAAATGATGGTCGCATAAATTCAGTAAATCGGCAATATGATTAAAGAAAGCGATCCATGCATCTGCGGTCAGTGTCTCGTGATCTTCTGCCATCTTTATTACAAGCAGTAGTAGCGCCCCCACGCTTACAAGACACAAGTAAGTGAATGGCAATTTTACAAGTACAAATGAAAGTTTAACGAATAGAAATGGGCATTTTACAAACACAAATGGAGATTTTGTTAGAAATGAAAAAAAGTAGTTTCACGAATACAAATAGAGATTTCACTTACACAAACAGATTTTACGAATACAAATGTAGGTTTTATGAACACAAATAAAAAAAATCAGTAGAAATAGAAAATGTAATTTCACGAATACAAATATAGATTTCACGAATACAAATATAGATTTCACGAATACAAATATAAATTTCACGAATACAAATAGAGATTTCAAGAATACAAATAGAGATTTCAAGAATATAAATAAAGGTTTTATGAATACAAATATGTAATTCATAAATATAAATTTAAATTCTCGCACATAAATATTTTTAATGAATATTGTAACACTTGGCCTTCCATAATTATCTGAATATTAATTTTGCAACACCCACCTAGTTTACCAGTGGTCTGCACGTTTTTAGCACGACACGCCAGGTAAGATGAATGGTTACATAAACGATTATTTTCCAAAGGGAGGTGGAAATTTCGAATTGAATGATTTGTTTCTGTTATGCTTTTTGGCATACACCATATTTCGTATATGATGTGTTTTGTTTTTCTTTTTTATACATTGTCAATGTTATGATTTAGCAAAACCACCACCCCCAGAAAATAATGGAATAATCCACGATACGCATACTTTACGTATAGTCTGCCGACTGGTGTGCAATCAAATAGTTAATATTTAATCAACATTTTTACGTCATATGACATTTTCGTACACATCACTAATGAAGTTAAAATGTAACTTATCATGTGTGTGCTAAGTAGTTAAGGTCATGACGGTAGTTGGCGGAACATAGTGACGGCCTCCATTTCCTACGTCTCTTCTCTTGCTTTCATCAAAATGAAACTGTACAATGCAGTTCCAACGGCTGGCGTATTTCTGTACCTGGCGGTGTCGGTTTTCGTGGCAGTAACCGGACAGACTTCAACATTGAATCCATCGACAGGTAAGGCGGCACGCTGTTAGAGCATGTACGGTTAAATGGTTCACGTACTAGATCTACTTCTCATATTTTCAGTAACGAGATACTTTACACATAACAGACGCGAGAACTGCGAAATGAATGGGCAAGATTGTAATTCAAGCCGGAGAGCGCCATTGCTGAATCGATCGCAGTACCCGAAATATCCCATGGCTGATATACCGGTAGTATACACAGATAATTGGACGGGACTGGCTGGTTAACAATTAAGGCACATTCGTGTCAGTGGTTGGGGGTTCATATCATAGTGTAAACATCGGCATGTACTGATAATCCAGAATCGCTTTGCTACATCGCCGTGTAGCACATAATCTAATAATATCATTTACGATATTCCGCACGGACCAAAAAAAGATTTGTATAACAGTTCAAATATTAATGCCAAAATATCGCAATCACCAATCCATTCACCCGGAGGATGGGTGTAGTAAGCATAACTTACTGGTTCATTTTCCGTTAAAAGTTGACACTAATTAGAATATTGTTTTCAAGGGATGGTATGCGTGACGGTATTATTGAATATGATACCAGAGTAAATCCTTCATACACTTTCAAGAGAAATTTTGGCGAAAATTTCAACTGGTTTTGAAATGACTGACATATATTTAGAGAAGGTATTTGATTGGCTCAAATTTCTAATACTGCCAATGCTAGTGTTGTATTGACGTCATCTTTTACTTTTAACTCATATGATGATAGTGATTGCTATTCGATTTTGTGTAAGAAAAAAAGGACAAAAAATGTAACAACAACAACAAAAACAAACATTCTTTTAAATAATTTAAAATATAGGGCCCTCTCCTCATTGACTCTATGTACAAAATAACCTTTTCCTGTAGAGTGTTCGCATTGAGAATTACATTACAAATTGGAGCATTATGCCCCACAATGGTAGCCATTTTGTTGTTTGGTCTACTTTTTATAACTGACCCTCTTTAATACCTAGACTATCTTGCAGTATTGGTACAGTAATATTCTGATCACTAGGGCGATTCGATGCGTGGTTGTCTTGTTGACATCGTTCGTACCTGTGATGGGTAAATCGAGATATACTCTAATTCAAACTATCGGGGAAACAAGTTCAGATGCGCGCATTACACGACAATTTCACGTCTAGTTATTCTCGCACGTGACAGTAGTTCCGAAGCATATAACAGTACTCATGCGCTAGTTATCTCTGTCTTCTTTATCTATGCAGTAAATAACACTGGACTAGTTTTATCAAGACCAAAATTCAACGTCACGTAAATACATTATTTAGTTTTAAATAAACAATACTACTCCCATACTATGTAAGTACAAGGTCGGTCTAACCAGTCTTGACGAGTCTAGAATGAAGCTGTGATTAGAAAATGTTGCATAGTGGACGTAACGTTGTGGATAGGAAATGATTGCAAGGAAAATTATCTTGTGTTTTGATTTAGTTATTGACTGCCTGAGTTAGTGAATATGTACCTGGATTTAGTGAACAAGTCGCCTGACATGGAGAATAGCTACGTGCATTTATGAAAAACTACGTAGATTTAGTGAATAAATACCTTATTTAGTGAACAATTCACATGAATGTAGTGAATAACTAACTGATTTAGTCAAGAATTACATTGATTTTGTCAATAACTTCCTGAATTTAGATAATAACTACCCGGATTTAGTAGATGAGTACCTAGATTGTATGAAAACTACCATAAATTTCATTAAATAACCATCTGTAATTTACTGGACCTTTACATGGGTTTAGTGAATGAATATATGGACAAATTACCTTTTGTTTTTCACCAAGTACTAAATACTATTTTCATGACAGTTTGATGTATTTATGTGTGTGAATAGCCGGCGACACGCAAAAAAGCCATGTTATAAAATTCATAAACATCTAACCACCTGTTTTCAAATTATTGGTAGCCAAATGACCTCCCCTCCCCGTGCGAATGCCCCCCCCCCTCATGCACTAAACCACTGAGTTGATGGTGAGCCCCGGGCCAGGCTGAAAATCATGCGTCTGCACTGTTGCTACACTAAGAATAATGATCATGGAAACAGCTAGCCCAGAATCATTACAAATTACAGAATCAAATAAAATAACAAATCGTAATTGCAGACTTTGCTAATATGGAGGTGAGCATGACATGCGTAACGAGCAAACTAACAAATGTTGCATATAATTACAATCACGCACTGTCAGTGTTCGTGCATGTTCAACACTTCAAACCGTCAACATAAAATGAAGTATGATGACAGTCAGGTCAACAGCGCCACACCCTGAGTTAGATAGATAAAGATAAAAAAAAATGGGTCATCGACTTGTACAACCTGGACCTTGGTATTTATTTGCCTTGGGGTATTGTGTCCTCTGCAATCAATAGCCCGCCCGCGCTCACCTTTCCATGGAGTTCCGCGCGAGTCATTCTGACCAATAGGGTGGCTTTTCTAAAAACTCCGACAAGCAACATATTTCTGTTGCCAGGCGCCAGTAAATATTCAGTCAAACCTCGAGGATATTGTAGCAGGCAATGCTTAGCCAGTGGGCGCAACTAAGCATATCATCGAGTTACTAAAAAAATAGAATAACTACAGTCCCTCTATGTGATTGAAGGACTATGATGTAACCATAAAACGTTGGTTGAAGCGCGTAGACTGCCGGCGTAGAGTCTAGAATCATGTAGAACTGATGGGGCCCTGTATGTGGGGATAATGCAAACAAATCACACAACGAAACAAGTGTCTTAGGTCAAGTGGAGGAAGTGTACTACTACTAACTACACACCAATGATACTCTCAAAATCAATGGAGAATATTAAACTTTATGTCCTACAAATATCACTAACGAAAGAACAGAATTTCCAAGATACCTGGACACTTTTTGGTAAAACATTAGTTACATTTTAGGTAGTTTAGATGTAAAGCACTGTAACCTTAGTGGCAGCAAAGGGTGTAAATAAGTTCTGAAGGCACCCAGTCCCCGAGCAGTCTAATCAGTTCTTCGATAGCTGTGGGTTGAGTAATGTTGAATGTTGGCCATCACAGGCTTTAGGATTGTGGCAAGGCTTATACGTGACACTGACAGGCGTCTAGCAGATGGGCTGTGGGCTGTGCATCAGCATGCTATTTTCGGTGTGACTGGTGCTAGCTAGTAGCCAAATTGATAACTGCATAGCTTATCTTGGAGGATGTGGCAAAAACATGGCTTCTGTATAAGACAACATCCATTACCATTTAGCTGAGGTTTACCGTAGCAACCTGACTGTCAGTGTAAAAGTGAATAGTGGAATTTTGCCAAGTATAACCCCATTTTCTAGCATCTACAATGACAGAGAACACTTCGTTGTGATTAATATGGGAAGATTCTGCTTCAAGCCAATCAATTGGGCACTGTGTATACTGCCAAACTACGGTAAATCTCTGATGCTTTCATATATGCATCACATTGAACATCTGTTATTTGTCGCGGATCTACAAACATGTGTGTTCTATTGAAGTGAGATAATTCAGTCACTACCAATTGCTTGCAACTGATGAAATTCATTCAGTTTGGACAGCGGCAAATTCAGTTTTAGCTTTTGGGTAAGTCCCATGAGTTCATTATATGCAATAGGGAAACCGGATCTGTTGGGCAAGTTAAGAAAATCATTGGCAATAATTAAATAAATCATCCCAAAAAATACCATGGTGTTTTATCCTGTCGCATCATCAATCAATTGGTATTATAACATATTCTTTTGTAGCATAAGCATTAACTGCGTTACCAATAGGGTGTCTGCAATCACAGATGATGTGACATAATCAGCGTTTGGTTTGGGAACTGGACCTAGTGCACTCAAAATAATGGCTCTAGTTGAAGATGACACGTAATTATCCTCTACAATTTCTGAATGTATTTGCTTCCTCCATCTCATCCCTATTGATTGTAGTAGCGAACTTGTAGTTTTTCATATGCACATCTGTGTATGAAATATTTTTGTTGTGATACAGAACACTTCCTTAATGCCCTTTGAGAGAAACTATTTATCTGGATCTAAGTTTTTTTTTTCTGCACCTTATATTTTAAAGCAGCATTTTTTTAGCCGGAGGAATGGGAATTGTTTTGTCCAATAGTTTATGACCTGCAGTTATTTGGATGCTTACATGTAGCTATTGGATGGGAAGGCAACACACAGATTCTACGCAAACATTTGCATATATATACTTTACATGCTCTCTAATTAAAATTACAAATGGATCGTCTGTTGGACTGTTGCAAAGAAATCTTACTATTACCATTGTAACCAGAGGCAGAGCTTTGTTTGGACGGGTTTTTCGCGTAATGCGCCTGTAGTAAAATGTGGAATGTCACTGTACCAAGCATGGTGGTGGGATGTATGTAGTTATCAGCATTCACGGTAAATAAACATTACAATAACTCATTGCAAAATAATACACTAATTGAGAATTAATCGGTATATGATTCGTGCATTTACGCTAACACACTGGGTTGGAGTAACACTATCTAAACATATGTATGTAAGGGGGTCTAAAAACTAACTCTGCGACGCGATTGTGCGACTCTGATGATCATGATCATTTACATGTACATTAATAGACTCTGGTAAGAGGTCTACCACATTTAAATGATAATCATCTTTTTGATCATGCAAATTGATAAACTGGTCTAATTTCGATAATTAATTGATAATGGCTCAATTTTCATATCGGAAACATGACAATCGCGGATAAGAGACACTGCCGCCATTGATGTGATGTCCGCTAATGATAAAATGTGATCAGCTGCGGACTTTAAGTTCAGTAGGTGTCTTCTACGATCGATCATCAAACTTGCATGTGGAGTTGTCAAGTACATAATTAAAGTAAATGACCGCTTGCTTAGAATTAAACCAATATCAATGATATTTGAAAGGGCTTTGATTCGGGATTTAGAAAAACGTAAGTAATAAAACTGCCAGTGGTAAATTCTAAGCAACATTTTGTTGTCTAGAGGATCTGGCTGTCACCTTAATTCTCACCAAAGTTTCTCATCTTTTCAGGGCGCAAAGATCTCTTACTATAAGCAACAAGATAACAAAAGTCTAACATTGACAAAGTATCTGTAATTTTTTTTTTGAAAAATAGTTTGTTGACCCCAATTTGATATTGAATCGAGTGCCAATTTCGCATATTTTGTTATTTATGAGTAAGCTTCTGCCTTGGGTCAACATTAGACTTTCTCTTTCATATAAATCACGGACACTTTATTCAAGCAGATTTTCAGACTACGGATGCAGTGACCACGGACACTGGTACGACCGCCGAAGTCACAACTGACACCACGGACACTGGTACGACCGCCGAAGTCACAACTGACGCCACAGAGACTGGGACGACCGCAGAAGTCCCAACTGACACCACGGACACTGGTACGACCGCAGAAGTCACAACTGACGCCACAGAGACTGGGACGACCGCAGAAGTCACAACTGATATCACGGAAACTGGGACGACCGCAGAAGTCCCAACTGACACCACGGACACTGGTACGACCGCAGAAGTCACAACTGACGCCACAGAGACTGGGACGACCGCAGAAGTCACAACTGATATCACGGAAACTGGGACGACCGCAGAATTCACAACTGACACCACGGACACTGGTACGACCGCAGAAGTCACAACTGACACCACGGACACTGGTACGACCGCAGAAGTCACAACTGACGCCACAGAGACTGGGACGACCGCAGGAGTCACAACTGACACCACGAAGACAGGTATGACCGCAGAAGTCACAACTTACACCGCGAAGACAGGTATGACCGCAGAAGTCACGACTGGTAAGTTGCATTTGTGTGAATTGCACTACGACTGTCTTGAATTGACCAATGGGCGTTCTAGAATTCCAGTGGTCACGGTGTATGCCGTAAAAAGCTATAATATATGAGAACAAAATACGGATAATTCCGAATGTGCGACAAATTGACTGAACTACTGAGCTACATGAATTCCAATTCGCCGAGTTAGTTTATATGCCGTACTCTCATCTAAAGAGCGGTGGTCGTCGCGCCGCATCCTGTTTGATATGGGTTCCATAGCAACGTACACAGCGCGTGTAAAGTACATTGAAATTCAAACACGCGCTGCGCGACGACCACTGCCCTTTAGCGTTCACGACGGACATATGCATGCGCTCTGGATAAGTGTTTACAAATGAAATGAAATATGGTCTGAAAGTCCTGGGTGTGAATCATTATTTATGCGGGGGATAAGGGACTGGACAAAAATTACAAAGGGGTAGGCTGGTGTTTTTTGTAAGTCGCATACATAAAAATATATGACCCTTCGCAAACATTTGCATGAAATTTGCTGACCTCCCCCTTGAATGCTGCAAGGAAAATTGTGACCCACCCTTTTTCTAAGTGTAAGGATAGTACATGTATTAAAACTATATGCATACTAATCGATGTTCTACTACACAGCTTAGAACTTTTCTACTTCAATCAGTTAGCCCAGCTCTCATTGAGAAGAGAACAATGTATGATAGTGTGTATGTACCACATTAGGGTGATACATACACAATTTTACTGGTACCTTTATGAGTATTGTGTGTTGAATCGTGTGCAATCTTCAAAACACGAGATACAAATGTTCTATACCACCATTCTTTATTCTTATTATATACTCTAGATATATACTTTTTCTCGTAACACTGAGATTCAGCTGAATTTTACTGGTCTAACGAATTTTAGTAATAATTGCAAAAATATCAAGAAGCCTTTTATCCAAAGCTTGTTGGAAGATTTTCCCGCCACACAGTATAAATATGTTAATGAGAAAAAGAATCATATTCACCAAATCATCTTTAGTGAATTTCTGTCTTGAATCAGTGTAATGTGGAATGATATATGATATATGATTCAAAACTAACTTAAACAATAAACCTATACAAATGCATACAATACCAAGATATAAGTTTACGCAAACAGGGACTGCCAGCTTTATTAGTCCACGCACGCACGCACAGAGGTCAAAACATAAGTCCCCGTTTCGAACGGGAACTAACAACTATTGATATTCTAAATTTATAATATATTATAATATTACACTATAATAAATCTGTGTGTTTTAATCCAGCAGTACTCGTACATAAATATTATTTTTTGCCTGGGTGAATTGCTAGTCGTCAAAGAAATTTCCGTTCCATCAACTTGTTTTTTATTTCTCCCAGATCTGGTGTATAGTATCGGCTGGAAACTTCCATTTCCACTGTACTAAAACATCTGACAGTGGGTCCTCATCATAGCTCTGTATATAACTTAGATTTATTAACATGTCATTCAATGTAAATACAACTGCTAAATGAGTAATAAGAATAGGTGTTTGTTGAAATGTGAAAATATGACCCTTCCCTTTATGCCTGCACAGATTACTGTAACCCTCCCCTCAACACTTGCACGAAAATCAGTGACCCACCCCCAAAACACCAACCTACCCCTCCTGTACTTTCCGTCCAATCCCTAACTGATTAGAAATCGTGACAATGTGATAACACACATTATACGCAATTAATGTCTACATGAAAGTAGAGACACGTAGTTTGGCAGGCGCAAAATTTTGTTGTTTTTTATGACCAAAATGATGCCTATTTATAAGTTTATTTTTTTAATTCTTCAATAGTAACTGTGTAGTCATGTCCCCGCAAAATATAATGAGATATAATAAATGATTTTTTATTATTAGTTTGGACTCTTTTCATTATTCATTTTTTCTTCAAATGCATATAAATGTCAGCGATTACAACAGACAGTTCTACAACAATAAGAGTGTATTCAAGCCCCTCCGAGCAATTGACTTCCAGTGTGGGAACTGATGCGACCATAGCGCACTCTACTCCACTGCCTGGGCCGGAAGGAGATTACCCGGCAGATCAAGATATAACAGACGATTTGAAAGGTATGAGTTGCAATGTGAGAGATGGTACGATCAAATAAAATTTAGGTCTACCATTCGATATTTTGCCAACGTAGTAGAATGTTTAGTTTAAAGCGGGGGAGTCATCACCTGCGCATGCGTCAGATGGCCATAGAATGCCATTGTTTAAAAACAAGCGTCGACACGTTGTGTCGTCACATGAAGCGCTGCCCCAACACAGACGGTGTGGAAGACGCCGACCTGCAGCGTCAATGGCGTCTACTTACGAACCTTTGTATTTTAGTTTGTGTTGTTATCATCGCTCGGGACTCAATTCCCGCGCGTGCGCAGGAGACGACCATTCCGCTTTGAACCACAGACAATCTAAGTCGTTTTTCCAGAAATGTGAGCGCCCTCTTTCGTCTCATATACATGTTTACGTCATTACTGTCGTTTACTTTTTGTCAGATCTGAAATGGATTTTTCCTGTTCAAATTAAAATTGAAGATAGAAATCTGAGCTGTTATAATGACTCGTATCAATTCGGAGAAGAATTTATAAACGAGGTGAGAAACTAGTGTAAAGTTATTCAGTTACATCAGTCCGTGGTCGAAGTGACTAGACGGCATATCAAAGCAATACAGAATCACGTAGTTTTAGAGCGGAAATTAATACAAATTCCCTGCGAAAAACGCAAATAATAAATATAAATAAATAAATAAATAAATAAATAAATAAATAAATAAATAAATAAATAAATAAATAAATAAATAAATAAATAAATAAATAAATAAATAAATATTTCGCGATCACTCCTCATTTTTGCGAACACTATGACTACTTCGTAATTCAGCCAATTTGGTTAATTGATATCATTATACTCCGTGTACACTGGATCCATTGCACAGCTGTATTTTGATCAATGAAGAAAATTACTCATAACGTCAACAAACGAAAACTAATTATCATTGGAAACAAAACGTAATTGTCTACGTCACTGGAAAGAAAATAAAAAAAAATGTCACAAGAGATTTGTGTTTTCTTGATACTTCGTTGTTTTCAATTGCCATGTATGCGACAAAATACTACATTGGTGCCAAAGGTCAAACTATAATTAGTTTTCATCATTTATATAGTATTTGGAGTGTGCTTCATCAGCTGACTTTTCATCACAGGCTTATTGCATTTGTTTTAAATATTGCAGATGACGCCATATTATGATACAGAAGAACTTCCGGGATTCAAAGAAATAAATATCACTGATTTAAGGTAACTTAGAGTTGTCGAGTGTACACCTTTTTGGTGTGACTTTGTTTCTTTGTTTCTGTTTTCCATGATTTTTTCCGCGTTTGGACACCCATATATATAGCTTGCCCTTCCATTTAATTTGAAGGATTCTAACTAAAGTCCTTCTGCTTTGTTCATTCAAACTTACGAACCGTATATATGAAATTATGTGATCATTTTCGAGAAAAACGTTTGTTTCTCCTGTTGAACAGATTTATATAACACATTTTTACAAATACACGTTTTGCTGAAATAACCGCAATACATTTTATAATAAATAGCGCCCTCTAGCAATAAAATACTTCTCTAGCGTAAATGTGTCGATGCGTCGATGTCGTTTCGATCTGCAATCGTCTGTCAGTGGAAATTATGTTTTTGAGGAATTTTACTATATTCCATATCTATATAACAAACGACTACACATCCAAACACAGTTGACGATTTCAGCGACCTTGCCTTCGCCTATCCTCGGGGGGCGGACATCCGGGCATTTTCTACCGCCTCACTGGCAACCCTCTCGGTGAAAACAAAGACCCAAAACCCGCAGAAAACGGTACTTTGCGATGGTTGTTGAGAGTCCCCTGAACAGTGTAACAAGATTAGCCTTACGTGTGTAACATATAGAAATTTGGCTGTTCGGGATTACTTCAAAGTTGAGTTTGTGTTGTTTTCTCGAATTTTCACCGGCTCGACCGGCGTTCCACAGCAGCGTTCACAGAGCTAGCTGCAGTTATGTAGCTCGCTTGGTTTCGCTGTCGGTTATTTTGTTCGTCGTGGTGTTAACGCGAAACCAGGGAGCTACAGTTCCATCCTATGCGAGTTACCATATTTTACCGACCTGAATTCAGATCGGGCCGTAACAGCCGTTTTTTTTTCATTATTTTCGCCTCAAGTTTCTACTTTTCTACTGTCGATGGGTCCCGAAACTATTTCATCAATTATTT
Source organism: Saccoglossus kowalevskii (assembly GCF_978046115.1). Lineage (NCBI taxonomy): Eukaryota > Metazoa > Hemichordata > Enteropneusta > Harrimaniidae > Saccoglossus > Saccoglossus kowalevskii. Next base: position 29,554 of record NW_028188679.1, read on the forward strand.
TGAGGGCGATTGTCCGAAATTGGTCGATTTCACGACGAAGACCGCGGAAAACTACAGCGAAATCCCCGCGTTTGCCGCCATCTTGAATAAGTTATCGTGACGTCACAAGGCGTCTCTGTTTTCCAATTTCACGCAGTTTTCGTCGTGAAAACGACCAATTTCGAAAAATCGCCCTCAAAATAATTGATGAAATAGTTTCGGGACCCATCGACAGTAGAAAGATAGAAACTTAAGACGAAAAGAATGAAAAAAAAAGGCTGTTACGACCCGACATGATTTCAGTTCGGTAAAATTGGGTAACTCGCAAAGGATGGAACTGTAGCTCCCTGGTTTCGCGTTAACACCACGACGAACAAAATAACCGACAGCGAAACCAAGCGAGCTACAGAACTGCAGCTATCACAGAGCCCATAGAAATGCCGAACTCCGCACAGTTCGATACGCGTTACTTATCATCACTGTACAAGGCGAACTCCGCACAGTTCGATACGCGTTACTTAGGCCACACTGATTTAATTTTATGGATGACATCCTCTGAAGATCCCAAAACTAATGCGAGAGGGCGAAAAAAAAAAATCTTGCCAAAAAAAAAAAATGCTGCTAAAACCACAGGACTACGGAGCTGTTATTACGAATTGAACCACAGTGTATCAAAAAAACAACAACAACAAGTCTTTATTTGTAGGAAGCACATGTTGATGTACACATCTCGTACTATATTACTGTCACAGGTATCATCACCTTTGATTTTGAAAAGGCTAGAGGATAAGGCAGGTGTTAGCTTTGCCAAAGGCATACACATCAACTCAATAATAAAGAAAAACTTACTGTGTTGTATTGAAAAAAAAAATAATGAACAATATGTTTGTCAACAGCAACCTGGAAATTAACTTCTTTTACATTCAAACTACAGATTTTAAAGTGACACTTCAGATAGACTAAGTTTAGACACAAATGCTCTAGAACTACTTCAACTATGTAACAAGAGGCTCGATATTGAAAAAAACAAAAAACAAAAAAACCAACAGAGAGTCAAAAAAAATTTGGATGCAGAAAATTATGTACATGTATCTTGATGAAAATTTGTCATATGATCAAAATATTACTGACTGTGTGTGTAAGCAAATTATCCGAATCAGAAAATGAAAAAAAAAATTAATAAGAAACTTTTCTTTACCCCGAAAGGGGGCTTCAGCCGAGGAGTTTCCGCTGCTTTCGTTGCAGTTTTGTCGACTTCAATGCGGACAAAGCAACCGAACTGACTTGTCGCCTGACCAACTTTTAGGCCACCATACACCTCCACTTCTCTCCCATTTCTCTCATCGTTGCAGAAGAAACGCGGGACAGCCACTCTGGACAGTATGTCCTTAAAGTTGTCTGGGCGAAACTCGCTTGCCGCTATCAATCTCTCGTATAGCTGTGTAAACGTCACATCTCCCTGGCCAACGTCAATTGCGTACCAGTCTACAACAATCCCTCAGTTTCACCTCTGAACTTTTTATGCTCACATATTTTGGTGGTGTGGTCGCCATGTTGGATCATTTATGACAAAATTGGCATGTTTTGTGACAATCTCCTTCTCATAGTTCTTTGCGCTTTACGTAACACGCATCTAACTGTGCGGAGTTTGGTTTTGAGGTAGTCCAAAACGAGTTTTACGACAAGTCGGCGCTTTGCGACAATATGAGTCGGCAAGTTGTGTGGAGACTTGTCAAAGATTTTTTTTTTTTTTGAGAACAGGCGAAAACAAATGCGCTCGCGGATGTCATCCATAAAATTAAGTCGGTGTGGCCTTATCATCACTGCACAAAGCAGATTTGCATAGAACTCATTTGCATATTCGAATGTGTTCGAACTACAAGACCCCGTCGGTTAACATAGTTACGCTTAAGCCACCGTGTTACTTCAATCACTTTAATAAAACGTTTTACGTCCTAAATCTGAAAGAACTGTTCGGTTAATTAAATTAAAACATACATGTTTTACGCTTGGAAAGTGCAGTCTTTTCAAAGTTATCAAGACATTAGATTATACAATAAATTACTAACTTTATAAACTTATTAGAACCTGTGTGTTCTATAACTGTTAGACGCGGAGAATCGAATCCGTTCAAGCTAGAAATAGTATTGAAATATTCACCAGAAAACAAGACGAACGAGGTTGTTAGGAAATCCCTTCGGGTAAAATTAGTGTTTAATGTTTCTTTCCCCATCTTATGTACATAAACAGAACGCTGTTTTCCCTAGTTTTAGTTTATCACGTGCGCCATTTCACTACAATAACATTACCTTGCAAAACATAGTCCGTGATAAAATGGTTCGTATTTACGTTTTTACTGAAGTCTGACATTAATAAATAGTTCGGATGTCACATACGTTTTTTTCCACTTTTTGTAGTACGTTTTCAGATGTAACAGCTACAGGAAAATGGCCGTGCGTAGTGAGGTGATTGACCACAAAATTGAAGGCTGCCTCTGGCAGAGGCACTATTGCGTGAAGCGCAAAGGCCTCTGGGAAAGAGATTGATGCAAGTACAGTGGTGCGCGTTGTAGCAACGTGGAACGTCTTGTGACGTAGCTCCGCCCCCGAGGATACGTCATTTTGGCACCATAGAATCAGCCCGTCACTATAGGGCGCGATATATAGTATGGTGTATTGAGTCCCATCGAACGACTGCACGGATGCCTTTGGTGACCATAGTGCTTACACCGATCATTTAACGTCACAGAAACGCCCCATTACTAGGTTGTAGACTTATTATACACTCTTATTATTTTTTGTCTCCAGGAACGGTTCTATAGAAGTTGACTATATAGTCATCTATTACGAACATGAATTACAAACTCACGAAGATGATTCCGGCGTGGAAATTGATGCAGAATATGTACATAACAACAGTTTAGCCATATATTATGAAAGCAACACTACACTCTATGCGCTTGACGAGAACTACACAGTGTACGGTGGTACGTTACGCGCGTTTGTTTTGTATCTACTCCACAAACCACGATCCCTGAACTGTTCTGTTTTGTTCTGTTCTTTTCTGGAAAACTGATTTTAATTTCGACTGATTTTTGAATGCTAAACACAGTAGGAATTGAAATGAGCCGTTTAATAGATTTTCCGAGAACTTTGTCTAGTGGCATTCTTTATTCACTAATATACATGTATCCAGTTTTAAATTGTATGATTAAACGTGTCTCTTTCAGATGAATACAGAGGATCGTATAACATTTGCGTAGTAATACCGGTAACATGTGATGAAAACTTTAAATGTACTAATGAAACGGGGGACGTTATCTGCTCTTCAAAGTGTACATATGGTTATTGCGGTGATGGGTACTGTGTACATGAAGAAGATATCACGTGCTGGTAAGTATGCAAATATATCGCTTTTATAACGCGAAAAATGCAATTTTTCCAACAATAGATTATGCAGTTTTCAGTGTCACATTGCATCACACGAGTCAAGAGGTAAATGTTTGATTTCGAAAAGTTATTTTGTTTTTGTTTTTCGCCAAAATAATGTACCCGGTGAGAATTAGATCAGGGAATTAGATATTATGGTAAAATTTACGCATTTTTTAAAATCCATGTAATTTTCGAACTTAGTTTGGACATGATTTTTAGTATATACTGTATTTTAGTATATACAACACTCGCCCCAAGGCTCTCCAGGACTGCACTCGACTGCGTCTATCGTGCTGTGCTCCCCAAGACCAACTCAAACTCTCTTTATTCATTTTCAAAACACTAACCAATTACAATACAGTAAAAAGACTCTAGGGCGTAACCTTCAATCATAAAGCCAATCACACTAAGTACTGAATGCGTCATATCTTTTGATTAATCGTTCACTACATTAATAACTACGAATACCAACTGTCAGAATTAATAGTCAGAATAGCGACGGTTATCTCGTAATTAGTTCCAAATCACTGAGTCGAGTTCCATCCAAAACTTCAAATAGGCCTAAACGATGACAAACATAACACAGCAATTCAGCTAATAATCAACTAATTAAGTCGGTCAACAGATACGCGAAAACTAATTCATGACAATACAATGAGATATGGGGCGCTATTGAATTCGCATGTTTTACGCTAACTTCAGTTTGTTGAGAGCTTTTCGAATTTTAGTATTCCAGCGTGCTATCTAGCTCACAAAATCCGCATCATATCCAGGGGCGGATCTAGGATTCTGGAATAGGGGGGGGCGATAAGTTAGCCTAAGGCCAAGTTCGCGAGCGCCGATGGCGCAAAGCCCTATTGGTTGTTAAAAATAGAGGGAACACGGCCTCCTCGGCCCCCATCTAAATCCGCCAATGATATCTGGCTGCTGCCAAAAATCCGAAACTTTATTCGATCATTCGGCAGTTGAACTAGGGTAAGCCGCCCATAATGTGGCTGAGTTCATAGCTCTACTTATACCTTCTACTTAGTGTGTAATGGCTGAGTTGTGCTAGCACAATCGTGAAAATGTGAAAAAAAGTCTCAAATCTCGAAAAAAAAAACTTCATAAATCACGAAAATTAGTACAAGTTCAGTGAAGAACCTATAACAACAACATGAGAAAAGCGGACATTTGTTATAATTCTCTCCGTCTATAATTTATGTTTGTGGTTGCCAACAGGTGTCCGGCAGACCCCGAGTCTGACATGTGGTATCGTGGTGAACGTTGTCAATATTCGATGAGTCACTCCAGTCTCATTCTGATATTCTGGCTCGTACTCGCCTTCATTTTGATCTGTTTTATTGTTATGATCCCGTGCGTAACCAAGGTAGCGAAAAGCAGTTTCCGAAAAGACGCAGAAAAGGCCAAGAACTCTAAAAATCGGCGGGAAACGTAGGTGTACATCTATTAAATACTACAATGATTGTCGCAACAGTTTTTCGTTATCTTTTTAAATCGTGATTTAGCCCGTCTTTCTAATTCTGTGGGCGGAGCCGAGCTTGTTGTTCACTGAGTGTTACGTTTGAGAAGTGACAGAAGGTATTTGTTGTAGGGATAACTAGTGAACATGTGGAATAACAATCGGATGATATTCAGGTGGGAAAATCACGGGGGGGGGGGGAGAATATAATGACTTTACATCAGATGTTCCGCTTACTAAATATTCACAATCAATATTTTGTAGATCTGACGAGAATAACGCGCTCGATATGGTGATAATAAATCCACGATACGATAGCAATCACGTGAAGACTGACGATGAATCAACGGACGTGGCTGAAAATCACAAAACGGACGCTTCGGAAATACGATTCACTACGGATATCCCTACTTACGACCGAAATGAACCGCGTTATAACGGAAATGACGTAATCACAAATCCGAGTGCCCTGATGATGAATTCGGAATTAAACCAATTGGAGGAAGACCCACAAAGTCCACTGTATTCACCAACCATGCCCGTGTTGGCATACGAAGCAAAAAACATGGTTGACGCAAGAAACTTTAAAAGACTTAGCGCTTTACAAAATGATAAGGTAAGTGGCGTTGCTCTCGTGACGGTTTTAAAGCGGGAGGGGCGTTACCTGCGCACGCGCGGGAATTGATTCCCAAGCGACGCACGTCGTTTACGTAGCCTACCCAGTGTGCATTGCGACATCAGCGTATTCAACGCAGCGCCATTTTGAGGTCATTGTCTTTTCAGTTTGGTCCCCTGCCCCAATTTCAACGCTGAGGGCGGTTAAAAAATATTTTCTTAACCGCCCTCAGCGTTGAAATTGGAGCAGGGGACCAGACGAATTCATAAGTTGTCTTTTAATCTCTTCTCAAAGAACTGGTGAGTGTTGTTATATTGTCTCGTGTTATTGTTTTGTGTTTGTACACATTGGTTCTCTTGAATACTCCTAATATGATGTCTGTATTCAAAAAAAAATTTAGTTGGACTATATGAGCAAGCGACGATAACAACACACGCTAAAAACGCAACGGCTCATGGGTATACGCTTGTTTGTCAACAATGACACGCTATGGCCATCTGACGCATGCGTAGGTGACGACTCCCCCGCTTTAACCACGAGCTAATCACAACTGCGTTTGAAATAACTGTAAATTATATTCGTAATTTATTTACAAGAGATGTAACAATATTTATTTTTTGTCAACAAAATAATATGCATATAATTTGTTTTTCAAGGTGTCAAAAGTTGGTGACATTTGGTAAATATATTGGTGATTTCATAGTTTTGTCATTTTAAATCTCAATATCATTATGCGAAAATTATGCAATTACAAATACTTTCGTTTTATTTTACCAGGATGCTAGGTGGTCTGGTCACTATAGCGACATCGACGATTATAACGTAAACAACTTTAAAATGGTAGGTATATATTGAGTGGAATGTACCACATTATTTACCACGATTACAGCACGTGGTGATAAATAGATTCACTCATTCATTATAATCACAATTCTATGCGCTTATATACCAGTATATTATTTTACAAAACTAAACGCGTTCAGTCAGACACGAAAACACATTTGAAGAATTGATAGACTATGTGCAACACCAAGAGCACATGTGTTATGAAGTACTGTACGTACGTTTAATTCAGTGCGCATGCTCACAACTTCGGAACAAGTTTCTTTTGTACGCCACCCCTAACACTAACCTCACCTATTTAATTGTATATGCCTTTCCTAATAACACCTATAGTTATCTAGAGGGGCCTCTACAATTAAGAGTGGGGATTAGATTCAGAATTAGAGGGTGGTATACAAATAAAACTCTTTTTTGAACTTCAATTTGATTTAATCAACCTGCATAGACCGTCGCACTGTGACGTCATCTGTTTATATTTTTTGCCAACCAGAATCATATGAATGTCTGATCGCCACTCACTGATTAACACTAGCGCGCCATATACGTTGACCACGTTGCCCTTTTGTTTTTTTAACAGGAATGCATGCGTGAATATTTAGTCAACATCAGCGAACAACGTCGTTATTTTATTTTGTGTCATTTATCTTTTGTTGCGAACGACCGCTTCTTGTCAGCCAGTCACTGCGCACGTACATGTGGGCAAAACGTAAACAATTGCGACAACACATAAAAATCAAAAGACTATCATATCGCCAAAATAAATACTGAAAATAGTAAAAAGAATTCAATTTTCCATGCATATTAACCATATCAACGACATAACACTGGTTGGAATTGGGACACCCTAATAATGGCCAAGCATCAACATCAATCACTGACACAATTTAATTTGTTGATGCGCCACATGAAATCAAAGTACGCTAACACTTGTTTTATTTTTTTCAGATGATACCAGATGCTGACTACTGAATTGATGTGGCAAAAATAATTCAGAAATATTGTAGTCTAGACGGGGAATGCGCCGTGTGGTTTAACTCTGATAAATCTCGTTGTTAAACAACGGCGCGAATTATTTTGTATTTATATTCAGTCGTCACATGTTAACACAATTAAATGCTAATCGATTTGTAATAATTTTGTTCGAACATTCATGCTCATCTTAAGATGGGTTTCAATTTAATTTCATATAATTTTTATCATATATGTTTTTTATTACTGGTCGAAATCCCGTCTTCCATCGATTTTTATGTATTTGAAATATATATTTAATATACGCCGTTTTTTTCCTTCTTATATCCATAAAATGTGAACAATAAATGGAAAGAGTCCCGTGGCTTATAGCGCTTTTCTAATTGCGCAAACGTTTAAAGTGTACTTCATCATCTTCACCATCATTGGTTATCATAGTTACCGTTGAATGCTAGGTTAAATATAAACGTATTGAATTTAAACAAAATCTTTTTGTTTTACATGTTTTAATTTTCTCGAAATTGTATAACCGTCAAAAATGTTACAATGACAAAATGAAATTAACATTCTGGGTGAGAAAGAACTTGTTACGTGGCTGTGAAGGAAAATTAAATATATGAAAATATGACTTAATATTACGTCCTATACCAGTATATGCAAATTAATAGAATGGGTGCCTGGCAACCTGGAAGGGAACAAACACTTCCGCAGTAATACCGTGATTTGACTATTGTAATATTTTGTCGGTTTGTACTTAGATCATATTAATTAAGCAAGTGTCAGAAGTACTGGGGCAGAAAGTTGGCAAACTAACTTGAGAGTTGCACGACAGCTTGTGTTTAACTAAACAGTTGGTTTTTCAAAGTTGTTCGCGGCGACAAGTGATCTGACCGAGACGAACTACTAGTATGTCGGAGACATAAACAATTTGACATAATTGCAGAATATATTGAATTGAATTAATTGTTATCATTTTAATACAAAAATGTTCTTGAAATTTAACGATAATAATGAGATTGGACTGGATTGGTCAAAATGGTCACCCAATTTGATTTTGATGATAATTGCAATTTTTTAACCTCTTTCAAACCACCTGGCAATCAACTGCCCCACTCGACGAGTCTAGAATAAGCAAACTGTTTATACGATTCAAGCTGCCAGGCAATTCGCGTGCGAGTTTGTCAACAGAGAAAACTGTCTCTTTATAAACTTTTGCTTATTTTTCTCAATAAAATATATGGGAGTGCATAAATGACAAGAGCCACTTTACCTTAAAATAAAGTATTTTTATGATTTCGCGGTAACCCGGCTTTTGCCGTTTATACATTTTCATAAAATTTTATTAAAAAAAACACCAACAAATGTATGCCAGTCTAGCCATGACATAGTAGATGACATAAGTATATATCCTAGGTCGGTATATCTCGCGCCTTCTAGTGATACGAGCTTCACAATTGTGATTTCTGCAGTGGCACAAGTTGTTGTCCCAAAAATGGTATAGAAACAAAGGATGCCTGAAACACAGATGTGATGGCCGGTAGCAGCGAAAGTTTTTCATTTCACATTTGTTTTCTCTACATCTATAAACGCGGGGAATTGGCTGGTAATGATAACTCTACGATTCAAGTACATTTAGTGCTACATATATATGCTAAGCCCCCCCCCACCCCACACACACACACACTTGTTTAGCTAACACACCGGGGACATCTCTATGTTCCGATACCCCTATATTCCGTCATATAGTACGGTAATATATCAATTAATTCGCGGCAGCAAAAATAATAGATTTTTCAACAACGCAAATTCAAGTTACATTGTACTAATATACGAATTGAATAATCCTTGACTCGAGCGCTGGATAAGTCAATACTTTTTGATCGATTCAATAAAACAGGAACAAAAAAAATATAAAAATAATAATTATAGGTTGGTGGGCAGTCCATGATAAGTCAGTTATATGATACTTATTAAACTCGATTTCCAGTTTTCGTCCTGCGCGCACAGTTGTTGCCGTTCATGTTTGTTATACTGCCCTCAACGATATTTACTATCACAATGCAAACGACTCGTCATGCGCACGAGGCAGTCACAGTAGTACAGCGGGAAAAGACTGGAACCCCGGGGACTGGGAGCACAGGGAGTAGGACAATGAATTATTAAACAAAAAATACTATTAGAAATTTAGTTTGTCTTTTATCTACCCCTTCATATTCTTCTTCCCAATTACCTTCGCCACCTTTTTACAGAATGGAATGCTCCACTAGTATCAATAGCCATCATTACACACAATATTTTATTTTATTGGAAAACAAAACAAGAAAAAGCGTGGGCTTTGGAAATAACGGAATTAGTGTACAACTAATATTAGTTAACAATAGACTGTATATAACGCATATTTCGTTAATAAATTACGTTTTTTAGAGTTCATAGTTTCATTATGTTTTTTATACGTCAGTTATGTGAGCGCATATGGAACTTTTACCACGATAAACAAAATCCGTTTTGAAAAATAGTTTTAGAGTGTTTGGTAAAATGTTACAGCTTTATCATGTTTTTGTATTTCTGCAGAGTACAAGTATGTCTCAGTAATTCACACCGAAAACCATTTATATACTAAGGCATGCATCGGGGACAATATTATGCAGACATTGCCTAACAACCGATATCAAGAATTATTACTATTTAGTGGTTGTAATTGGCAAAAGCAGAAGGTTGAGATAAAAACCAAAAAAACACGTATATTGTTATATCTGGCAATGTATTCATGCACTCAAACCACCCCATCGCGTGGGATTTGTGACATTGTCTTTTTTAGGCAACTATAAACAGAAGTCCGCCAATAGCATATAAACAGCGCCCTCATCACGATACTTACAATGCATCACGTTTAACCAATTACCGGAACACAACAGTTGGGGAGACCAGTTTTCTTACGAAATTTTTGATCACATTTTACTTTTTGTCTTCGGTATCTACACAATTTTGTCTTGTATGCTGCACTTGAAAAGATAAAATGTGTAAATCAATATTTTTGCACAATTTAAAGACGATGGTCGCCACGCAGCGAGTGTTCGAATTTCATGTAAATAAACAATGCATTTCACATGAGTTTTACACAACGCTATGCTACGTGTTTCATATCGTTCAGAACTCGACGCAATGACTGCCGCCCTTTAACGTTAGCTGAGCATTCTACCATCCACTGTTAAAAGTATCAGCATTGTTGGACATTTCAGCACATGCTTCTTGTATATATTTTGTCAATATTATTTGTTTCTGATATTGACTAACATATGAAATGGAATGAACAATCTTCTATGATAAAAAGTAGTAATTCAACAAGTCCGATCATTAATACTTTGATTAAAAAGCAAAACACAAATATCTGACAGCGAAGGATTCAACAATCTGGATACTATTTTTAGGTACTTCCACGCTTGATGTGCTGTACACATTGGATGGTAAATTTTGCTGGAATAAAAGTATCTTGATGCACATTCCCCTCTCAAAGATGGTTATTTCAACATACAACTATAAAAAAATCTCATCTCTGAACAGAAAATCACCTATGACCAGCTCTTGCATACAAGTTTTCAAAATGAAGTGTTGATTTTTTTAATAGAGTTTCCATACGGATAAACCAATAACACTAGGATATATGCAATTCAGATCTACTTTACACCAGAAATGCGATTCAATCACATGCACGTTTTTTTTTTATTCAAGTAACGCCACATGCGAGTACCCTTGATTTAAGACTAAAAAACGCTGGTTTAATTAAAGAAGTCAACAATGACCAAGTTAGCATAAATCTGCAGCTCAATTTTATTGCAATGAACTGATCAGAACTCCAAATGTACAAATCGGACACGAATACAAGGAAGTTAATTGCAAATATGTGCAACACAAACTTTCAGAGCAATTATTGCTACAAATGTAACAATATACAATCAATATAAATAATTGAGAATATTTTCACAATATACCATCTTGTGTTTATGAATTGAATTGAGCCTAACTGCTTGCGCATTCACATCAGTATGCCAATGACTAGAATAGACACTCAGCAAATAATGCTAAGCAAGGTTCTAAATAAACTAGATTCTGAAGCTAAGCAGCAACATTGTCAACATAAATCAACTCTAAGATTGGCAAAATTTGGAATACATGCAGTTGATTAGCATAATGGTTCAAGACTGATATGCATTCTATTATAAATTGTGTAAATTTCAAAAATGTACAAATTGAGCTTTAGATAGAAAAACTTCAAATAGCACCTGATTATATTGAAATCTTGAACTTCTCTACATACCGTGGAATACAGAAAAAAAAGTAAAACCTATGCAATACCAAACGAGTGGTAATTTTTTCTTTGTCAAATGGCACATGCACAAAAACTGCACCTGTTGCCATTAATCGTATCAAATGCAAACTAGGATTGAATTTTACACTTGTAAATGTGCAATTTATTTTGTTTTATAATTGTTTTGCACATGCGAGTGTATTCAGTTGGTACCACATAGATCAGTATGGTTCTCAAACACGCACAACAAATATAGCTTTAAACAATACCTTTCTAGAAGCGACATGAATACACACAAATTGATTTCAATATGTACATTGCGTCTCTTAAGATCACAAAATATAACTTTGATTACAGAAAAAAATACTGCTGCTGCTATGAGAATTTAAGTACACAGCTCAAAAACATTTTGAAATAAAGTTAATTTTTACAACTGAAAATAATGAAGCACATGTACTATAGAGGAGCATACATGTATATTGCTCCTACTTTTTAATCTATGCAATACTGATCCAAATTAACCTTCCGTCACAATTTAGTAAATACAGGTTATTATGACATGTAGCAACACAGATCATTTTTTGTACTCTCAGCACAACAATAGCATTCCTTTCATGTTAATATATTTTACAATTCAAACTGGGCTTTATATTGACAGATTGAATAACATTTAAATATTGTAGACTGATGTCATTGTGCACTGTTCTCATCGACTAAATTGATACAACTGCGATTGAAATTTATAAATATTTATAAAGATGAAAGAATGCCTTTGCTGCGTCAAGAAAAAAACATTAGTTCTAATTGGCCCTTAGAGACTAAGTACTGCTGAGGCTCTGTAAACAACTTGGTAAGACATGTTAAAGCTGTAACCATAGCGATGGTGTTAGGATGTAATTCAAATTAAATAGTAAATGCCAATTTAAAATTATACATGTATGAAGGAAAAAAAAGCAGAAAACAGGTTTGGCTAAACTATCAAAAACAAAAACATAGTACAACAATGCGCTAATAGAAATAAACCCTACATGGAATCTGACCATATAACCAATACCTCCCTCTTGTAACTAATTTCTTACAAATGCTAAATTACTTCTGACCATCCAAAAGTAATACACAATACAATTTAGTAAAGAAAAGTAATTACTAAAACCCATTCAACAGATGATAAGCTGTTGCAAATTCAAAACACAAGTAAAAATATGATCATCCCAATAAACAAACAAAAAACAAATTGTGTAGATATCAGACATTGAAACAATTTGTTGCAACTGGAATAATAAACTTAATTAACAAGAAGTTACTACATTTCATTCCTGCATCATTTATTCTGTAACCTCTGAATTTCATCTGTCAGATGAATAATTTTTTTTTACGCTTTGTATCAATGAACAGTGGGGAATCATTTTGTATTAACGGTACTGTGAAATTACATTTAACATCACGCATTGCAATACCTGTTCTGATTGGTCAATGCAAAAAATGCTTATACTTAAGACAAATCTGTTATGACACCAATATGCGACAATCCTTCAAACCAGTAATATTTACTGAACCAGCAGGCAGAAATGACAGCACAATAAACCACTGTTAGTGTGGACTGCAAAATATTTTAAATGTCACCTGGCTGTATCCAGGCTTTTAGCCAGCCACTGGTCTAGTATTTTTAAACAGGCACTCAACATTTGAGATGCGTACAACATTTCATTTTACAGGCAAAATATTTATAAACTTGTCCAATTTAAATTGAAAATTACATGTAATTTACAAAAAAAGACTTTTTATTAACTTAGGACTGCCATCTTTCATTTTTGTAAATATTTTAGGCAGGCACTTTCTATTTTCATGGTATAACCTTGGCTGTATCTAATTGAGGTACTAGTAAAGGATGGACCATAACATCTCATCATAGAACAGATTTAGTTTTGATAATTGATCAAATGAAGCAGGAGGTACACACACACACACACGTAGTTCATAAACTTAAAATCAAATTTAAATGAACGACTAGGCCTCACAAAAAAAAATACATTTCAGGTCATTTTTCAAAAATGAATTGATTCTTCCTCCCTCAAATACTCGGTGACAACGTATGCAAGATTAATCAATTTGTTAACATAGGCCACTATGCAGTGTCAAAGTAAGTGTGTGAGGGGGGGGGGGTCACACTTTTTGTGAGTGCACATACTGACTAGAAACATTTCTTTTGTTTGGCCTTAACATTTTCAACTCAAGGATCAAAAAGTAAAAGGTTTAAACCTAATTGTGATATTTTCAACAAACTTTGTTCTCATTGGCAATTGCTAGAGCTCACAATTTTATGTGACCAGCACTATACACAAGGCAAGACATGTTATTTAAGTGATGGGGCAAACACCTTCTTGAGCATCGGCATTACCAGCATCTGCAAGATGTGATATGTATAAATTATTCAATAATATCGACATTTGATAAACATCAGCATACAATGGTAGATCACTAGTACCAGTTTCCAACAGCTGTTTTACCTGCCAGAAAAAACAAACAATAAAAGGCATAAGAGACATGAAGCAGGTTATACTAAACTATACTAAAGGACACTATCGCTACAATAGCAGTATCATTAAAAAGACTACTGGAGGGGGGCATATACAAGTCTATATACAAGACAATTATTACACTCCGAGAAGCGTGTCTTGTTTCTTAACCACAAATTTAGCAATAATACGTACAGTGAAAATGTTGGTATAATTGAAAGATAACTGGTTCAATAACATGTAATTCAAGAAAGGTTGGACAAATGAGACAAATGATATTTGCTCCCAATGAAGTTATTCAGACAAAATGGACAACGTATTACAGTTCTAGCAAGAGTTCAGAGTGTCTTCCGGTTTCGATTTTTAAATTATGTACAGACACTCAAACACTAATTAGAGCAATTCTTGCTGAAAAATTAGACTGAATTGTCAAGCTTAAAGCACTTGTTGATTTTTTCTTCCCAACATTGAAATTCATTTAAATCCATTCAACCGCAATATATAAAAACCACCCGTATATAAAGACCATTTTGATGAAGTTCGCAATACACAGGTTTGACTATCATTAACCTTATTCAAGTAAAAATGGAGTACGTTAATAATGTGTCAACTTAGTATTGCAATGCGTATTCAATAGAGGTTAGAATTTTATTTTTATTTTTTATGAAAGTTAGTTGTAATCAAATAGGGTTCAAAATTAACAATCTGTCATGATTACACTTCACTAATTCAATATTCAGGAAAGGTCAATATTAAAATTAGAGAAGTTCTTACCAGTTTGTTAGTCCATTGGCTTACAAACGGGAAGGGAAATTCTCTTCGTTCCCATTTCCAATCACTGGCAGCAAAGCTGCTAAACAGAGAACCCTGAAAAAAAAAGAAAACCATAAATACTATGCTTTAATAACCAAGAAGATAAAACAAGTTAAGGAAGGATGTGGTTAACAGGTAAAAAATTAATCTTCACCATTTTTGTTTTCTAAAGATTCGTGTCCTAAAAGTTTGTTAGCCGCTACTATCCTGAAGTATAAAATTAGGGCTCTATGGTGGTGTTCATATGCCCACTGAAAGGTCAGTTTTGAAACTGCTATTCTTTGAAGTGCAATTTACTTTAATTTCATCAACAATACTTGCAATGTTGCTGCACAGACATGCATGATTGATAAAGCATAGTTTCTCCTGATTACTTATTAGTTGTGAAATCAATGCTTTGAAATTTGCTTAATGAGGTGGGCTAGTTCCAATGGAATTTAAATGGGATTTTTGTAATATATTATGATGAAATGCAGTACATTGCAGCATTTTTATACGGGACTCCGGTCGAGTGTGAGCGGAAACCATGGCACAGCAATTATAATTGTACTTGAAGATCCTATGAGATGAGTGCAGACTACCAAGAAGTTATTTTCAACCTGACAGCGACGTCATTTTGCAAAATACCATATTAATATGTTCAATAGATAGCTACACTGAGTGAAGAAGTGGCAGCACTGTGACTTTAAATATATCTACATGAATGAATGAATGAATGAATGAATGAATTACTTGTGGACATTAATCGATTGCGTTTCACTACATTGATAATGTTTGCAATATCATCGTGGAGTGGACATGTGCATGAAACTATTGGTACACATGATTTGAATCGACTCTGCACTTACTGTTTGCTCAGTCCAGTACATTTTAACAGTGTCATTCCATATATGTAAAGTTCTGCCTTCAGTCAGTGGCCCATCTGTGCAGACCAGAGTGAAATCTGCTTTACCATGTTTTGATTTTACCTCTCCCTTTAATGTACCAAATACTTCAACAAAACCCTGCAAGTATAACAGTAATTTAGGAAAAGTGTAAAACCTGACATTAGTGACCATACTGCCTTCTCACATATTTAATAAATGCGTCACAAGGTACCTGAAGGTAATTAGGGCAAATTTACGGTAGAATCCGGTACAATTTTTTCAAACCTACAAATTGCTTCATGTCTTTTTATAATATGCCTTTTATTGTTTGTATTTTTCTTGCATTTAAAACAGTTGTTGGAAACTGGTACTATTGGTCTACCATTGTATGCCGATGTTTATCAATGTGCCATCAAACATTGCACGTGCAGTCATTTAAATGTTTTGTAAACAATTTTCTTGCTGTATATAATGAATTTCATTAAGGTATTAATGATTTTCATACCTTATCAAAATTAAAATCTTGAAGACCCCCCCCCCCAAGCTTCAAATCACAAAATTAAGCTGTTATTGGCTATGGATGCCATTTGGTAATGCCAAAGCCCACAAGTCCTTTCCTCAAATCCTGGCACGAAATTTTTTTATGTATTCATTACCACTCTTTGATTAGTCAAGTTGTTTCAACAAAAATGTATTTATTTATACCGATATATCAAATTAATTCATGCCAATAGAGATATCTTCTGTTTCTCAAGGTATGTAAACTAGTATCTGTGTAGTAGTTGCACTTCCGGATGTCAATGTACATGTAGCAGTCATGTGTGTGCTCAGTTTGAACCCGGATAGTAATATACACGCATGTACATTTTCAACGTAACAAATTTTATGATGGTTAACATCATTATTATAGAATGAAAAAGTATATTGGGTCAGTGGACAATTTTTAAAAACACAATGCATTGCACAGTTTGAATTCAACTGGAACTGCTGTACAAGATGTGAAATATTTTTTTTAATCTTAAAGCATGTACTGGTACTTCATTTTTCACTTTTGATGTTCACAAACCTTATTGCTTTTTTTCAGTAGATCTAATAAATTAACCAAAAAAATTCAAATAATTTTATTCTCTAGGAAACTATTAGTAGATTTTAAACTTACTTTTCTTTTGGATTCTTGATATCCAGGTTTCAAACCACTTCCATCTATGCGGACATCTTGACTATCATTCAGATAGGAAGCCAATGCCACTAAGTGAATACTGTTACAACACAATCCCCATCCTTGGCCATGTATATGTAAATTAACTGGTCCCTGTGGGTTGATAATTACTCAATTTAATCTTTGAAATGCTAAAGTCAACTTCTGTCATCATTCACAAAAAATAAATTTATTTTTTAAATCCTGTAAGCAATGTAATTAAATAAAATAAAATTTGTCCATTTGATTTGAAATTTGTCAAACTAAAGAATAAAAGACTTGTGAAAGGCGCAAAAAGCTGATACTTTAAAATGACTAATTTTCATTGGGTTTTAATTTCGCTTATTTACCATTTCAGGCATATTCAGTGGGTTTTAAATTCACGGTTTTATCATTTAGATAATGTGTTCAATGCTAAATTTTACATATTCACTGCGTTTTTAATTTAGCGCATTTTCCAGTCAGCGAAATAAGCAAAAGTTAAAAGTAGTTCAAGAGATTTAAGAGTTATTCAAGTTAGTGGCCATTTAATAACTGACTATCATGTTTCTAAGGTAAATTTCTCATTTTAATAACACATAGCACTATAAATTATGCAGAAATCTGATATTTATCGTTGGATGTTGATTTCTCTAAAACTTGATTGGCTTACAATCAAATCCCTAAATACATACATTAAAATACATTTTAAAAAGTATGATCACGATGTCAATTTTACCTCAATCTGGTTAAAGACAGATTAAAGAGGTGATAAAAATGCTGTGAATTTTTGTGTAATGTAATCGCCGACATAAGTACTAGGGACAGGTTTGTTATGAGTGAATCTGTTGAAAAAAAAATACAAGGCAAATTTGTTTCACTATCTTCTGAGGGCCCTCCCCGCCAAAATAATGGCTACCCCTTAATACAAATGTAGGTGTTCCATACCTTTATATGGTCCTTCATATATTTATACATGGGTATCGCACACCACTGTAAGTGCACGTACGCATTCACCCCTGACTGTATAAACATGGCCTGTACATCCTCATGGTCTTTGGCAGTTTGGAAAAGAACCTGAAAAATATAAAGACAAAAATGAATGATCAGAAGATTTTTTTTTTCTCCCATTGGAGAAAAATTACATTTCTTCCATTTCAGTGAAAATCATTTTTATGTTGCAAGACATGTAATAAACATAAGCTCACTTTTTCAATGATAAGATGCTTGATTTTACATCGTTCAAGTAGACTTTCAATCACTTTGCGTCGTGGAGGTGATGCTGTAGCTATTATGCAAACGTCAAATGCTGAGCCAATGGTGATGTCATCAATTAACTGAAGATATGTTACACGTGAACTAGCATTAGCTTTCGGTTCATTATCATAGATAGACTTTGCACGGTCAAGACTCTGCCTACAATTACACAATGATAACAGTATTAGACAAAAATCATGATTTGACTCCCATAAACATTCACATTTCTTTTAATTCATTTAAACCCATCTTTGCCAACCAAGTTTCATTTATTCATCCATTGCCTGACCATTATACCTCGGCAAAATACCAACTATCAACCTTCGTTCACTGTTGACGAAATCAAATACGGCTGGTACATTTCCATAGTGAAAGGAACATGAAGAAACATGTGATGCATTTCTAAAGGAAATCAAACAAAGTCACATGTCTTTGTCAGTTAGGTTATGATGTGATGTGATACAAAACAATATTGTGATAAAAGTTAACATCTTTTTGATTAAATTTGAAATTAATGGCAGTTGTTAGAGGAATTTCCAATAATAGATCCATGCAGCGTTTGGTCGTTGTACCACGCATGCAAGAAGAAAGTAACCATATGAACAAAGATGATGCCTTTGAGTGTTGTACACACCAGCGAGTACAAACAATATTTAACAAGATAATTTCTATGTTGGTTGAAATGCTTCAAAGATTATAGGATGTCAGTGATTTAATCAGTGCACATCGTACCAAAGTCAAAACTGATTTATGCATTCCTTTGAGAGAGTGAGTTGAATTATAGAGAAAATTACTTCTAACCAACAGAGCTTGTACTTGCGAGGTATGACCACCAGCCCTTAACTGTATACAGTATGACCACAGACAGCTGTTATTTTTACAAGAAAACTAGCAAATATAGTATTAAATTACTTGCGTAAAATAGTACTTACTTGAATGATTCCACAACTACAATGTTGACAGCCATATCCAAGGCTGCAAGAGCTTGCAAATGACGGGAACCAACATTACCTACACCTGCAATGTTTAGCGATCAAATAAGAAGTTATGAACAAACTGAGTATTCACTGTCAAGACAGCGAGCTAAAACACATGGAGCTTCATCCTACAACAAACTTTTACAACACTCAATGCAAAATAAATAATTTCATTCACAAATCAAGTATTTCAATGCAAAATGTTATAGTTTGGGTGTAATTGAAAACTGAATTTCAGTTATTTGCGACAGTGACTAGTAAAAGTGGCATTTTGTTAATGTTCAAGGTAGCGAGACTATTATTTGTGTTGAAAATTCCGATTTTCACATTTATTTATTAATTGATGAAATGCACTATAAACTTTCATATGATAAAGTCAACATAACATAGAATGTCATGTAAATTGGTTAAAATGTAGATTTTCTGAAGGGAAGCAAGGCAGCCTCAGTAGTGTTTTCCAAAATCAACAACACAGGTTTAATCCGTGTGCTTATAAGTTTCAAAGATAAACTCAAGACAAAGCAATGTTAGGATGTGTTATCAGTAGCTATCTGACACACAATGAGTGTTTCCAAACATTTGAGTGGTTTGTCTCCGCTCCTGTTTATTTCACAGATTAGTCATTTGCATATGAATGTGTCAGACAAGGTCACACAGCCACTGAAAAAAATCATTGATTTTAGTGTTTTCATCTGCCGTTTTATTGAACTATAGCTATCCCATTCCTTTATTTTTTGGGGGGTTTCCAATAGCCTTACACAATTGGATGCCCCTACACATGTTAAAACAGACCTTGATGGGAAAACAAATCGCTTGTGCAGATAAACAAGGTAGAAAATCTTTGCTGTGACTTCATCGACGTCATCAACGTTTTCTAGGAGTTTGTTTTTCAAAATGCAAGGTCTTTAACAAAAAATAACGTATACTTATTGTCGTTGGATTAACACCAAATTTTCACAGCTTTAAGGTGACAATGAGAGGAACTTGAATGTGTCCAGACAAACTATTTCATGGATTATTTACCAATGTGTTGTGATTTGAGTTGGGGTCAATGCGACTAAAACAGAAATTAAAATTCAGGACACTATTTTTCAAAACGCGTTGCTTGAATAAAACTGATCAGACACATTCAATTTACCAGACTATTGAACAACTAGGAAAAGTGAAAACAAAACTTATTATCGCCAGCATAAATGCGTAATTATTTTTTTTACAAAAAAAGTAATTTTTCACTTTTGATTAAGTAACGCACCGTAGAATGCAGATACAGGCATGACAAACACACCTTTGAAAAGCTTGAAGTCTGGCGATTCCAAAAATATATACTTTCCTGGGTCTATTTGTAGTCGTTTGGTCCCAATTAGAAGATGAAAAAAAGTATGCAAATAATAGTCCCGCTACCTTAAGGTAGCGAGAAGGGAAATTTTCACTTTTTTCTTGATTTTTCACAAATTGATAAAACGGTTACTTCAGACCTTGATACATCATCCCAGGTTTACAAAAGATCGAAATTGCAAAATAACGTTGCTTAAATTAGTGTTTTAAAACGCTAGAAGAAAAGACTACAACTGCCGTTTCATGCATATTTGCATAATGTTTATTTTTGGAAGGGTTTAAATGATAACATCTTATCTGTATACTCTGTTGTCGACGATTCTGATATAACGGGTGATAAGCTTTCCATCGCAAACAATGCGTGTTTATCTAACGTCCATTGCCAGCATTATTGTCAGTCAAGACTTCGGAGAAACATGGGCATACAGTACTCATTTCGCCCAACTTTCCGCTTTTACATCGACCGCTTATCGCTTAATTTCCGACCATGCGGTCTTGTCCGACCGGAAACCGACCGCATTTTAATCGCATTTTTTTTCGCTAGCTCGCTCATTGAAACACCGACCGCTTACCCAAACACGGATCACTGGCACATGAGTGGTCGAAATGGTGGTTTTAATAGTAAAGTGTGAACATACAACTAGTATTAACTATTATTAAATTCTGAACGACACCTCAAATCTAATACGTAGTTGTATGACACTTGTATCATGAAAGCAACTGAACTGTGACCTCTTGTTACATGTTTTGGGTGCTTGTTCTAGATGTACTATTTTTTATTATTTTAATGACAGTTACGTGAAAAAAGCATAGGTAACTCATTTTGACAGAGTAGAGAAACGAGGAAATGTTAATGATTAATTCCAAAAATAACGATACCGAATCCACGTCGGTTCATGTCTGGTAAAATTTGACATTCAATTATCAAAAATAAGTCACGATCATTGAATGAGTTCAGTCTATACCGTACCGTAAAAGTGTTCCCACAACAAATATTTTCGACTAAAAACGGCCACATGCCCTGAAAAAATAGAGCAGAGCTTGACATGTATGAATAATTTATTGGACTTAAAAAAACGTGTCAAATTTAGTTATAGTCATAAATAATTGGTGGCCAGTCGATGAACAATTCGTAACTCAGGATTCACACGGAAGTCCTTCAGGGCTGAAAATCATCGACCCTACTCTGGTTTACTTTATTTCCCAACTTGCAGAGAAAACTGATTCGCCGTGGACTCTAATGTATCTAAGCCTAGTATTTTCTTTTTGAACTGAGGTCAAATTCCATCCGTTTGTCAAAATATACCGATGTTTTTCAGCGAATTTTGAAGCCGGTCACAGCACAAAAACACTATGTGAATCGACGCCGGAAATTAGATGGTACGACGACCTTTCAATTAGCGTTAAATATGCTTTGTTACAACATCATTGATTGGTTGAAAATCACATGATCGGAGCACAACCTGGGTCACAGAACCATATTTGTCCGTATTATCATGGAGGTAAAATACCTCCATGGTATTATCAACAGGACCTCGCAAAAGAACCACACCCACATTTTCAATCCTTTTTAGAGCGGAAGTTGCCAACAAATGTCAAAAAACTCGTGAATTTCGTGGATTCGAATAAAATAAAGCAAGCGATTGATAAGAATGATTATTAATATTTTTCCCGATGCTCTTCGAATTTTTAGTTTTTTTTTTATTTCAAGGTAAGAAATGGCTAGTTGAAGTTGCATCGACTTCAAGACGGTTGTTTCACCGCGAACAACTCCAGATCTGTTGTAGTTTTGCCATGTAATTAAAATATATATTATAATAATAATAGTACTTGTTAAATTATTTGGGGTCTCAGCCCACAAATTACGGACATGATCCCCATGAATTAGGGTAAATGTTTGTCCCGTTTCGGCTGATTGTGTTGATCGACGCCCTTCCTAAACTCAGTATGGAGAAACCAACTGGGATCGACATTCCAAACAAATTATTGGGACATGGTAAACAGACATTCCAAACAATCGAAATTATCAACGAAAACGAGATTTTTTTTAGATATTTACAGACATACTTTCATTAAAAACATATGTTAAATTAACAAATACACAAAGAGGTGTAATATAAGGTTTTATTTTAGGCTTAGAAATATTTCCTTTCACTCAGCCCTTGCATGAAACTGCCATTTAGCTTCATGGTCCTTCAGCTTGTCTTTGCCTCGGGGGGAAAAACAACAATAATTATACAAAACACATTGCGAAGACTCAACAATCAGGAAAGAAAACCCAGACAACATGTCGTACTTGTGTTGAAATACATTTTGTATTTCACGTCAGAATATTGTTCAAAATAAAATATTCAGTCCAAGCCAAATCAAGGTCAAAGGGTCAGATTGCGTGCATATAATTATAGATAGTTAAAACAAAAAGTATTTGAACTTTTGTCAGCTGTTGAACATTCATAACAACCAGAAAGACAATTATAAGACAATGTGAACCTCGGAAATTTTTCTATTAATCCTAATTTCAAATGCGCGCAAGCGAGCGGGCGGTGATATTTCGGGGTTTGCGCGGTCAAAAATAAAGCGGAAATTGTCCGGTCGAATTCAACAATCGGTCGCAAGAGCGAGTGAAAAAGGTGATTGGAAAGCGAAAGCGGGCGGGAGGTTGTGCGAAACATGGAGGTAAAAAGAGAAGGAGTCACAGCCAAGCTTAGATCAAAGGTACCAGGATGGTCGCCGCTGTTTGTACATAGATCAGGGAGTTTATTTGCCGAACGGATCAAGGAGAACAGTTTCCTCTTAGCGCAGTGAGGATTACCGTGAATTAGCATACTACGGACGCCTTCGGCAGCACTCGGTGATTTTCGTGACAATTCTGTCAAATTCTTATGAACAAATATGGCGATAATGGGTAACGCGCACGAGTTTGACTACGATGCTGAAACTGCTATGTCCTTCAATTCAGAAGACGTAAACGAAATCGAAGAGCATATTACAGACGAAAAATTGTTTTCCATATGCTGTGAACGAAACGATTGCTCGAAAACAAAAAAAATGCAGCGAATTTCTTGTTGACGCACTGCCGTAGGAAGTAGAACATACAAGGGATATAAACTTCAAAAAGCGTCATTTCGAACCTCAAAATTCAGTCTCTGGTACAACGCGGTGCGGTCCATGCCATGCACCATTGCAATGATCATTAAACGAGCTTTATTGTGGACTAAAAACAGTTACAGCAAGGTTTTGAAACATTACAATATTGCCGATTCAAAAATACAACGGAAAATGTGCTGAAAAACGAAAAATTACATAAACTTAACAAGAAATTCTGTAATTTTCAAAATTCCAACGTTCCCGTTCTCACAAACACGATTCCTCTACGTATAAAAGATCTGCGCATGATTTATGTCCTTTAAGATTTACTGCGACACCATAAAACAAGACCTTGGAATGTGTACTGTGCGCAGCAACGCTTGAGACTAAATGACGCGTCGGCGACGATCCTGGGGTGAAAGGACGATAAGACAAAGGGAATTATAGGATTAAACTTGTCTAAAACAAAAGAAGTTTAGAAGGATTATTTTGGCTGTGACTCCTCTTTTTACCTCCATGTGCGAAATAAGTACTGTATAACTTTCTTTTAAATCGTATTATTTTCCAAGTCAATTATCTATTTTACTAATACCATTTTTTATAACGCAATGGCGAAGAAAAGAAAGCGTTGACAGACGAGGCAAAGAAAATCTGCCACTCAGTGTCGCAGTCTGAAACAGCATTTTTTTTCAAACATCGGCCATTTTGTTTCACCATGAAAACCGTTTGATTAGATCTCTTATCAGAGACACTTGAAGGATTAGCCTGTTTGTAAACTGCCAGCGTGTACAGTGGGACAGTACTGTTTGTCAGAGGGTTATCCCTCGTTGTGCGTTTGCATAACAATGGAAACCCGAACGTTCCTGGAGTACGGACTCAAATGCCAGCAGTTTTCTTCATTTTTCACGCTCGAGCATGAAATTATTCATTATCTGACACTCTTTATGAGTTCTATGATATCAGAGGTTAATATTTTTGGCCATTTTTAGTGTATATTTATAATAATGTAGCAAATCTAGTGTGTTTCATTAACCAAAACTGTTTTTCGCGTTTTTCTCGAGTTGAGGTTTTGACTGAGTACGACTCATTGGGACCGCCGCCAAATGAAATGCGTTCGGACTAGGACATTCAAACTCGCAGTTATCGTTCAAAAGATAATGATGGTGCGAAATATGTCTGGGTTTTTAAAGAAAATGCTTTGTCACAGAATAATAGTCTGTTAAAGGTGCCAAGTATGAAATAATTTGGGGAAAAAAAAAAACCTGCATAGAAATCGGAATAATAGGTCTTGATTACCGGGGACACATTTCAATGGACTTGATTACGGACAATGCATGACGTAAATTCCGCAGTGTGCTCTCGCATTTTTACAAGGTTCGCCATTTTTGATGTCACGTGATAATTATGTAAACAATGACTGTCCAGTTTGTGCGAACTTATACCTCTATACTTAGTCTTTTGAAATATATAAGCTAAATTACTGTTCTGAACGAGACAACAGACAGAGAATGTTTTATTCGAAAACCTTCTCGCTACCTTAAGCTTAACTTAATTCACAATTTGCTGTTTTTGGAGTACATCTATGATTCACATAATTTTTTTTTCTGCTGTTACATATCCATGAACATCTCACTTTGCCCATACATTAATGTTTGTGTTCTATGGTGGAAAGTCAGTTGATGAGCATTTTAGAGCGTTGTGCACTGATCAGAGTTTCAGAAATGGACCATTGTATTTAAAATTAAAATTATGGCCAATCAACCTGTCTCATTACAAGCAGATTTTAGTGGGATAGGTAAATGAGGAAATTGCCTGTCCCTGTGGACAGATGAATTTCAAATCCTAATTTATCATCAACTGAGACTGATTCTTACCAATGACCAATATTGATGCTAGTTTCGGCAACTCCATACCACGCATTGGCTCATAAAACTTCTGAACACGTCCTAACTGTTTATCAACTGGCAGTAGATCTGGATGGTCTGGATTTTCAAGGAACGTCTGCAGAGATACAAAATAATGAACACTGTTGTAATCCTAGACTTGCCTATAGAACTTGATACGTCATCGCAGCTTTTCAAAAGATCAAAATTTCAGAAAGACGCTGCTCAAATTAGTGTTTTCAACAGACACGCAAGTACCTGCAACTAATGTTTGGCGGATGATTGCATAATGTTTGAACTTTGGAATGGCTATAATAAAGATAAATAAGCCCCAACAACCGTTGTAGACGCAATAAAGTTACATACACTGTCACGTGACAGTGACAAAACAAAACACCGGACGCGGTATGCCTTTGATGTGTGGGCACGAGGAACAGGGGTAGTTGAATATTCCATTGCTTTGTAGGTATAACAATCATTGCTGTGTAACACTTGGAAGAAATATAATACGAACATAAAACTGGAAATGAATATTAACAAGAAACGTTAAAAGTAAATTCCTTCGATTGTTAGTTTGTTGAGATGTTGTCAATGGGTTTATACACAGTCCTATTAAAAATATTATCATTGTGAGTGTCGCGTTTGCGCATAATGGCATGTCCCATTGCCAGTTTGCCATACAGCGCCCAGTCAGTCTTTCCCAGGAATCTTCTACTTATATAGTTTTACATACTAGTATCAGTATGTACCGTCACCATGTACCAGTTTCAAATATCGTTCAGATCTCGTGTTTTGCAACGATATTCCGAATGTATGAAAACATACAGTGAGTTTGAACGGTTCATTAGAAGTAACGTAACAAGGCTAGCAGACAGTGTCTTTCAAATAAGATATGAAAATGATGAAGGGATCTCCGTATCATTGTCGGACTGCGACTTTGACATGCAGGACATGTTTCGATGTGCCAAGACCGTGCCCAATGCCGATTACCTCCGTATAAAAGTTATAATCACATAGGGTTGTTCACCAGCACCAAATCGGTTAGGTAATTCCGAATCTATAACTGGTAGCCGACCTAAACAGTTGGAATTTGGAAATATTGCCGAAAATTGCAATCGCCCCAAGAATTGGAAGAAACAGAAAGAAGACGCCCTCGTGAAAGAAATTTCATGTTTAAAAGACGAGAAAATGGCGATAGCGTCACAGAGGGCCGAATTGGATCGCCCCGTTCAAGAGCCTGAGCCTGTTGGTACTAGCATCAGAAGTACGTGCCAAATTTGCCATCGCAAAGGCCACAAAGCTCCTGGAAACCGTAACAAAGATGGCTGTTTAGTCGGTGAACCGTGTCGTGATTACATATTCTGTGGGAGAAAGGACAAACATAAACAAGATTATGTGGCCCGAATTACAGTAGTTTCCACCAAACCTCGAACGTTGACTTTGTATAAAATGTTAAAACACTACTAAAGTTGTTTTGTAACATTGCGAGTAAATGTTTACAAGTTGCTCCAGATATTATCAAAGTTGCGGTAAAATCAAAGAGTTGTTTATATAATAAACCAGACAGCGGTCTTCACTGTCGCCACACCAAATAAAAAAAGAGACGACTAGAACACGTGGCTGGTAAGTGCTGAAAGACGCATTTCGTTTCGCCAGTATCAATCTAAAAATATGGCAGAATACCTGTTTAAAGTGGAGTACGGCAACCGAGGAGGGTCACGACTACCCCTTTTCGTTTGCCATTCTATTATTTGCTTTTACATTTAAAATTTAATTTCAATTGGCATTTTCACTGAGATTTTGACTTAAATTAAAATTGTGACTTACATTTCTATTCAAAAGTCTATTTGCACTGAAATTTTGACTTGAATTTTTTTGCATTGAGAAATGATTGAGACTTGCATTTAGAATTATACTTGTATTGGAATTTTGACTTGTATTTCAAAGTTCATTTGCATTGGGATTTGATTTGTGTTTGAATTTAAAAAAAGTCATTTGCATTGGGATTTGATTTGTGTTTGAATTTAAAAAAAGTCATTTGCATTGAGATTTTACCGTAACTAGCATTTGAATTTTCACTTTCATTGGGATTTTGACTTGCATTTGCATTTAAAACTTTATTTGCATTGAGATTTTGACTTGTATTTGCATTTAAAAGTTCATTTGCATTGAGATTTTGACTTGTATTTGCATTTAAAAGTTCATTTGCATTGGGATTTTGACTTGTATTTGCATTTAAAAGTTCGTTTGCATTGAGATTTTGACTTGTATTTGCATTTAAAAGTTCATTTGCATTGGGATTTTGACTTGTATTTCGACTCTCATTTGCATTTTCACTTTCACTTGCACTGGGATTTTGGCCTGCATTGTGATTTTGACTTGCATTTTCATTTGTTGCGCTTTGACCCTTGACCCCTGATCCATGACCTATACAGCTCGACCAATAGGGGAGTTCCATTTTCGCACCTCAGAGTAGCGAAGCGTATTCGTGTTATCTATATTATTACTGTGCTGGTTATGGATGCAAAACTATTAGGTACAGGTGAATTAACATAATTTTTTATCGTGAGCGCATTTCAAGAATACACGCTTATATTGATGGCGAGTTTGATGCATTGTACTTATTTGAAATTCATAGACAAGGCTGCCAGCCGTATAGCCCTGCGTACAGTGCTGTGTGTAAGGGGACGCGTTCGGTTGATAGTGGGGACATCTATCAACCGAACGCGTCCCCGTACACACAGCACTGTACGCAGGGCTACCAGCCGTAATGTGAAGTACTTGGATGAATCCGCCAGTGTTGGAGAGTGTTATGTTACAATCGACAGGCAATACGTTAAATACGAACGGAGTATATCAACAATATTTCAGTGATATTTAGTCCATTCTTAAATTAATACTACTATAATATGTATAAAGATTTAGTGGTGACGGTGGCCAGTCGACTGTGCCCGGAGAATGGGTAGTAATGCAAAATTACCGGTAACATTTATTATTGATTTTACGCCCTCTGGTGTCAAGATTATCAAAATACTACATTTACGTGTATATTATGAAGTGTTATCACGTAATGAATATGTTGATGCTTTTGACCGTTGCCGTTAAATGTAACTAATAAGAACACTGGCATGTTCGGTATCAAGTCACTTGGAATAAATTTGAAATACAACATATTTTTTTTTTATTTCAGACATGGAAGATTATTTACGAACACTTGTGGAGCGCGGTAAAGACAACATGACACTGTTGTTGTATTTGCAAAAAGATTACTGTGTTTCCTGGAGGTAATAAATGTTTATGGGTTTTACTGCTAGACATTGGATTGTTTTATCTTTAAGTTAGTATGTCTAAATGTTAGAAATGTGTAATCATTTACTCTGCACATAAAGAATAATCTTTGTTTCTCTTCAATTCTTAATAATTGTTTTTAGTCTTAGTACATTAAAAAGACGCTTGAAAGATTGGAATATTAAAAGGCATGGAGAATATACACCTGATAATGTTCGAAGAGCAGTGCAAGTAAGCATAGTTTTTCATCATAATAATTTAAACAATCATATGATGTATGAGGTCGGATAAAATAATGTTATACTAAACAAACTACATTTTGTACTTTATTATAATTGAGTATAGTTTGACACAGCATATGAATGTTTTGTTTTTTTTTCAGAAAGAATTGCAAACAGCTAGAAAACTTGTTGGAATAAAAAGAATGTACCAGCGATTGAGACAACATCACCATATGCTAGTTAAAAGGTATCTTCATTCATGACATATGATGTTGACATCCATAATATTGTGTCTAGTATATAGATATGAAAATTGTTGTTCCATGTAACTGTTCATTGTTTTCCTAATGTTATATCGTATTTTCAAAATAATGATATTGCTGCATTTAATTGTTTCACAGAGATCAAGTTGAAGCTATCATGGTGGAGCAGAACTATAGTGCGATGCTTAAAAGACGCTGTGGCAGATTACAGATAGGGGAAAGGCGACGTTTTTTTTCAAAGGTAACTAAATACAAGTAATTTACTGGTTGCTACCAATGCATTTCATAAAAAATGCTTTCTTAAAAAAATCACATTTATTCCATATCAAACATTATAACTTAATTATGCTATTAAATTGCATGTTCTACTGTTTGAACACATAGTAATTTTAGGCATCTGGTATACCTTTTATATTCTTTGTAGGGACCAAACTGGTCTTGGCATTTAGACGGCTATGACAAATTGCTTGGATATAAACGGAATAAATTTCCCTTTGCAGTACATGGATGCATTGATTCCTTTTCAAGAAAAATCTTGTGGATGAGAGTACACCTTTCTAACAAAAGCCCAAATCGTATTGCACTCTATTTTTGGGAAACTGTAATTGCAGAAAATGGTAATTGATTTGTTTTATTGAAATTAACATAATGATAATATGGCATCTTGATAGAAAATAATCTCTTGTTCATCTACACTAATTGATGTGACATGGATAGTTATTAGACAGTTTTAACTTTTTAAAGCTACAAAGCTGATATCAGTGATATCATAAATGCATTCCTAGTTTATCCAAGAAGAACACGGTCTGATGCCGGAACAGAAGTTGGTCTACTTGCTCAATGTCAGATGTTTCTGCATCGAAATACGGATGTCAAGGATGTACATGTATACGGGTCTTCAATAACCAATCAAGTAAGCAACTTAGTTATTTCCTCACCAGTATATATCACATTTTTTTTGTATATGATTGTTCGTGTGTAAATCTTACTGTTATGAACCATGAGAAATTGAATGACTAATGCTTGTGTATATTATAAACATTAAGCATGGAATACACAATTTACAATTCTAGTAGATAGCTGTAAAGAACTGCTTATTAATCATGTGCAATAATTGCAGAGACATAACATTATATTCAGACAGACAGCTTGAATGAAAAATGTACCATCATGTGTCATCATACTACACCTACTATCATAATAATAGTACATCATTATGAGAAACTAAATAAGTGTTTATAATGGATGGTCACATGTGACATTTGTGTGATTACCGGTATATTGGTAAGCACAGAATCATTCTGAGACATTGTATGATAAATTTATAAAGCATGTGCTTTGAACAGTGTCTTTTCTATTTATCTTTCTTTATAATTAAATTATGGTTAAAGCTGTTTCATGATACTTATCAGGGTCTAGAAAGCAGATATCACCACCAACAATAATTGAAAAAAAAGGATTAATAATTTTCTGTTTTCTAATGCCTGGGAGCACACCTGTATGTGATTTATCCATAAACAGGGTTGTTTTAATTTATTTTACTTCACACTATTTTAACAGTGTATAGAAAGCTGGTGGGCACAGCTAAGAAAATACAATGCTCAATATTGGATAGATGAATTCAAGGTGAGATTATACTAAAAATTGTTGTATGTATGCAAGGGGTAGGTGACTAGTTTAATACCATTATAGTGATTGCTGTTTAAAATAGAATGCAACTTGCGCATTTTTTACATGTGTACATATTTTAACAAATATAACACTGGCACTATTTTGTGTTAAAATATGTATACAATTAATCATTGTTAGTTTTTAATTAATAGTTTATGGGTTTTTTTTGCCCCATTGTTAATCTGTTTTTGAGAAAGTGTTAAATAATATATGCATAAACGGGTGAGCAGAATTGTTCCACGAGTTCAGAAAGTATGAAACCATTACCAATCAATGTAGTACTTTAGACAAATCCACAAAGTATTTTATGAATTGTTTGTTGGAACACTTGTTTGATAAGAAAACAGGTTTTTCAATCATTGAAGTTTTATTTACATTTACAAATTCACAGTTTTTGTGAAATAGTTTGTCTCAACAGAAAAAAAAATCTACTTGGCATCAACAATTGGCTACTATGACAATATTTTTTACCCTAGGCCAACAATCCAAATTGTGATATATTATGATATATCTGTACCAAAGTGGTAAAATTCACAGTTATGCAGTTATCATTTATTTAATGACACCCTACCAAATAATTAAATATCACACTCATCACCTGTAGGACCTGGAATGCAGTGAACTTTATGACCCTGATATCAGCAACGACAGGTATGATGCATTATGTTGCTTTTTTCGGCTCCTAAGTGTCTCCAATTTCATTCAACAATGTGTAAATTGTAGAAGTGTCTGTATGAAATTTGTATTACTGTGTGTCCTAATCATGATGTAAACATTATGTAGGTAGAAGCTTTGGTTGCTGTGATAACTGGTTTATGGCTGCAGGTATACATGCCTTTATCTTACTACCTAAATTATTATAATTACCTATACAAATCATTCTGCAGCTTTCCTCTGTCAGTCAATTTGAACACATCTTGAAACAGTCTATGTATCTTGCTGTTTTCCTCTTAGAATGTGCCTCACAGCTGTATATATGCCTTTGATTAAGAAAGAGTTGGATGATTTTGTAGATGAATGGAACACACATCGTATACGTAAACAAAATAGAGTCCTAAGACCTTGTGGTATTCCTGAGGACATATATAATTTCCCTGAGAATCATGGTGAATATGAACTATTATAATAATACAATTGAGTACCGGTATATTTTTAAAAAGCAATACGACTTTATTCTGGGCATGGGAACTGTTATATATGCAATGTCAGTTGACATATTGTTCAATATATAGGAAGGAGATATATCTGATAAGTGGACCTGGAATATAAGATTTATTAAAAGACTGTAGTCATTTTCATTTAATTTGTTATGAGCACAGATTCAAAACATAGTAGAGCAGTGATTTGCATAAAAGAAATTGTCTATTTTGAAATTATGTTGCTCTCATTATCTGAAACTACAAGAGTTATTAAAATTAATATAGTTCAAGGCATATTGTGTAAAACCAGCAATAACTTTAGATATTGGCGTATTTTGTGATACTGCTTGCAAGGACCAATCAGATTACCACTACTTAATACTCTGAAATTCCAATAATTGATTCATACAGGCACCACATATTATCGATTACCTTTATTTATTTTAGGGGGAATTGAATGTGGTTTCAAACCTCGTCAGTCAGACATTGATGAAATTGAAAGAAGACACAATTTTTATGAACATACAGATGGTTATCTACCGGAAGATTTTAGAGAGAAAGTTAAACAATTAAATTTGGATGTTAACATTTCAAATGCAAGAGAATGTTATCTTGAACTTAGAGATCATTTTGCGTCAACATGTACATAGATAGTATAAACCATTAGCCATGGTTTTACCTTCAAATTCAACAGAATGCTGATTTAAGCACATATTGTGGTGAAAATACTTCAAAATCTGTCTAAAATTATTTGTTTTTAGTATTAGTGAACAGTATGTAAACTTTCTTAGTTCACTGTCAATCTATATTTTTTAAACCTGAAGATTTCTAAAATACCAATTTTGACTGGTTACAATAAAGTGGTATATATATATAGTCATCTGAAACTGAAGTGACTTTCGGCGAGTAGCAGTTTTTTGTAAAGTTTGATTCACCATCAGTCAAAATTAGTTTAAACTGATCACAGGATTTAATCAGGTATATTTTTATCAGTCTGCAGTAGTGGACACAGTTTAATATTTATTTGTTTACAGTTTTTAAAATTAGTTTACTTCAGATGGCAGTTACCTAGTTTAACTATTCAAAACTGAATTACAGTGTTCATGTATGGTCATCGAATCAGTCATTTCATTTTTGTGTCAATCTTATAAAGCCACTATACCCTAATCTGATCATTTCAAGTTGATTATATTTATTGACAGAAGTTTATTTCCCATGTATTAATTGCCAGTGATTAAAGTCGATATTACTGAAATCTCCAATATGATTAATTCATGTACAAATTCTGTCCTTCACTTGTGTTCCAGAATGTTAGCCTATTAATAAACAATATATCTTGTGACTATGCCACATTTCTTTATAGCTAATTTACCTACTATTGGTTGGTGTTATGTTTACACAATGACTAGTAAGGGTGCAGTTTAGTGTACGACAAGTCATTGTCAATGACATAGTCCCTGTCTAGTTTTTATACTCTTAATTGTAAACAATGAAAGATGTTGATAGAATATAATTAATGTTGCTGAAGGTCAAATGAAAACAAATCAATGTTTTGGACTCATTCAGCAGAGACTTAAAAACAGTGCAGGTTAACATACATGTATTCCACACAAGTCACAATAAGGTAGCAATAAAATAAGGGATTTATTCTAACCAAGTTTGACACGCTATTTAATAACAAATTACAACAGTTTGTAGGTGTACTTCTGAGATCAATAAACAAACACATTCACTTGCATGAACAATTTATTTCAATGAATATGTAACACATTAAAATGGAGTTTGTTTAAACAAATGTGTCATTTTATTCATGTAATACTATGAGTATGTATCTCGTATATAAAACAAATTCCATAACAATTTCAGCGATATTTCCAACATTTGATGTGGTAAAATGTTTTAGAATATATAACATATCAGGAACTGGACTTAAAATAAAATTACACAGTCCCCATTAAATTTTTGAAAGTTCTCTTTGTGCTTGTCATATAAAAGTGGAGGGGTTGTCGCGAGCATGTCCTTGAAACTAGAGTTTCTAGTGGCGTATACAACAGATTGTTTATTTACATCAAATTCGAACATGTGTTGTGTAACGACCCCTCCGGTTTAAGACATAGCAAAGAAAAAACATAGATCACAAGTAAAAGCATGTCCAAGTTGTCACATTTTAAACAAACAAGATGGCCGCCAGTCAGCCATATTTGATCAAATTGAATTGACATGTACATGTATACATTTATGACATGCTAAATATCAATGAAAATGATACATGGGTGACAGAGATATAGTAATAAGGCCAAAAATAAAAACAGTCGTTATTCTGCCATCTTTGATCTGATTATGAAACAATTTGACATGTATGATGTATGTGCCAAATACGAATGAAAATGGTACATAAATCTTGGAAATATAGTAGTAAGGCCAAAAAATCAGATGGCTGTCAATCGGCCATCCTTGATCCGATTTTGGAACAAATTGTCATGGACATGTATCCTAACATGTATAAAGTATGTGCCAAATTTGAATGAAAACTGACAAAGCATTCCAAGATACCACATTTAAAAAAAAAAACAAGATGCCTGCCAGTCATCCATCTTTGATATAATTGCGAAAGAAATTGTCATGGACATGTATTCTAACATCTACCAAGTTTGAATGAAAACTGACAAAGCATGTCCAAAATACATCATTTTCAAAAAACAAGATGGCTGCCAGTCGGCCATTTTGAATCAAATCGCTAAACCACTGCATGTGCATATTTCCCACATAAAGTACTAGGCACATGCAAAGAATGAACTGAATCGGTCCAAAGGATTCTGAAGTATGACTCCGGACAGACGGACACATGCATGGACGCACAGACGGAGACCGAATTATAAGTCCCCGTTTTCAGACTTCGTCCGAACGGGACTAATAATAGAAACATATGGGTATGTGTTTAGTAGTTATTTGGTTCTCAGTATTGTATTTGAAAGGTACAAAGGTTGGAAAATGCACATTTTGAACAGTTAAAGAGTTATTTAGAAAATGAAATCAAAGACTTTCTAATGCAGAGTGTACTAGAGGCAACAAAAACATGGTAAAGAAATAAACAATAAGTTTGTCAGCTGAGATTTGTTTACTTCTGTAAAACCATTTACAAAGGTCAGCCTTTGTCGGTCAGCCATTTTGGATTAGATATTGCAACAAAAATGCATGAACAATTTTCCAATATAATGTCTAATGTGTGAATTTGAACTTGATCGTTCCATTCTACAGTTTTGGACTGTATCCAAAAGCTGTAAATCGGGTAATTATTATGCAAATTGATAATAAACCTTCACAGACCTCAATCACAAACTTATGTCTGTAGGTTATACCCTAGCAACTATACACTGACTTTTATTGGCAGATGAGGCAATTAACATGCATAGTTTCAACACAAATTTAATCACATATGTGGAGTGGAGCACTATAGTTTTGTTGAAATTCAATGATTGTGAATGGTTCTTCAGATCCAGGCACCAGTGTAAATCAGGCGTCAAGTAATAAAGATTTGTTCCGCTGTACTGAGAACTCAATCAACGATCTTATCTGGACTTCGGAAACCCTGCTTTGAAAAATAATATGTGTATAAATAAGAATCTTTATCTTTATTTTGCTTGTAGCATGTTGAATGAATTAAAAATAACAGTCCCGTCATTCTATTTGATTCATCACAATTTAGCAGGTATATCATATACAAAAATTGAGGCCATTCCTATATAGCAATTTTTTTTTTAAATTTAAACCACAGTTCAAATGAAATAATATAAATGACCGAAAGCTTATATTATAGATTGTATCCTATGCTATGATTTTCTTTCTGGACATTGATGTTATTACACTTTCGACAAATGTTTATGTTACCATGTGTTTAGAAAGCAGGGCAAACTGTATACTGCTACAAACCCACAATCTCTCTGATATGAGACAAACATGCTAGCCTCTGTACCATTGTTAACATATGGTATTTATATGATGAGCATGAAATTGATCTAGGTATGGAAACTGCAAGAAACAGTTCTTGATCTTTATAAACAATTGTGACTCATGCTAGTCATTCAACTTTTACATTTGAAGGTGTAATAAGATTTAACCCTTACGGCAATAGTGCCATTAAGTTTTAAAGGTGTACATGGTACACAATAATTTGCAAGTATATTTGAGAAAAGTTCTGAACAATAAATCATTCCATTTTGCCCAAATTCAAAAAAGAAGACATGTACAACATACAATCATCACTGTCAATTTTACAAGTGTTTATTGATTACCAGGTACATTATGGGACTGAGCTGCATAGAAGAACCAATTAAATGCTCAATGCTGGTTGGGGGTGATCAGGAATGCAATAACTTAACACACAGCTCTATAACACATAATCAAAATATTATA
The DNA here is from genome assembly GCF_978046115.1 of Saccoglossus kowalevskii. Taxonomy (NCBI): domain Eukaryota; kingdom Metazoa; phylum Hemichordata; class Enteropneusta; family Harrimaniidae; genus Saccoglossus; species Saccoglossus kowalevskii. Next base: position 66,066 of record NW_028188679.1, read on the forward strand.
ATAAAACATAATACAATCATGAGAAGTACTTACAATAATGTTTGACTCACAGTCCAAACCTTCACCTTTTAATTGCTCATCAATAAGATCCACAAGTGGCTCCATGTCTGTAGAAATAGATAGGTAAAGTAGTAATAACCGACCTAACCGCAGACAATTTGTAAACATACAAATAGATAATCGTAACAAATAGTTTTAATCTAATCACAAATGAGAAACAAGAAATATAACATAATAAACAAGTCATTGAAAATGACATACTGGTAGTCCCTGTTAAATTTTTGAAAGTTCTCTTTGTGCTCGACATATTAAAGCGGAGGGGTTGTCGCAAGCGTGTCCTTGAAACTTGAGTCCTAAGTGGCATATACAACAGATTGTTTATTTACATCAAATTCAAACACGTGTTGCGTGACAACTCCTCAGGTTTAGGACATAGCAAAGAAAAACATAGATCACAAGTGAAAATAAAACAATTTGAGGTGCATGTCTATGTTATTTGTTCTAAAATTACTCAAATCTTTTTATGAAGTTTTAACAATTCAGTGAAAAACTAGAGACTATCTGTTTTTGTGTGATAAAAATAGACATTTGGAAAGTTGAAAGGAAATTAAACTAAAAATGGATATTTTTAATTTTTTACAAATGATTTTTCATCAGTATTTGTTTATATTTTTTTAAAAATGTGCTGACAACACTTTTAAAAGTCTATAGAAATAACGTATATCAATCTGATTAAGTAAAATTTTATCTTAATATACTGGGAGTTTTTGAAGATGCAAGATGGATAAAAACAAATATAAATGCAATAAAAAACATGCCGTACAATACAACTGATTGTAATGAGATTGACTAAAGTTCAATTTGAAAAAAATGTTGACATCTTATGATAGTATACAATATTTTTGTAGGGGAGTGATATGAATCTAGGTAACTTACTCTACATGTAGAAATATCCAGTCCTATAGGACTGGCAGTGTAAAGTCCTATAGGAATTGTATAGTCCTATAAGACTTATGATCTCACACACCAGTCCTATAGGACTGGCAGTGTAAAGTCCTATAGGAATTGTATAGTCCTATAAGACTTATGATCTCACACACCAGTCCTATAGGACTGGCAGTGTAAAGTCCTATAGGAATTGTATAGTCCTAAAAGACTTATGATCTCACACGCCTGTCCTATAGGACTGGCAGTGTAAAGTCCTATAGGAATTGTATAGTCCTATAAGACTTATGATCTCACACACCAGTCCTATAGGACTGGCAGTGTAAAGTCTTATAGGAATTGTATAGTCCTATAAGACTTATGATCTCACATGCCTGTCCTATAGGACTGGCAGTGTAAAGTCCTATAGGAATTGTATAGTCCTATAAGACTTATGATCTCACACGCCTGTCCTATAGGACTGGCAGTGTAAAGTCCTATAGGAATTGTATAGTCCTATAAGACTTATGATCTCACACACCAGTCCTATAGGACTGGCAGTGTAAAGTCTTATAGGAATTGTATAGTCCTATAAGACTTATGATCTCACATGCCTGTCCTATAGGACTGGCAGTGTAAAGTCCTATAGGAATTGTATAGTCCTATGAGACTTATGATCTCACACACCAGTCCTATAGGACTGGCAGTGTAAAGTCCTATAGGAATTGTATAGTCCTATAGGACTTATGATCTCACACGCCTGTCCTATAGGACTGGCAGTGTAAAGTCCTATAGGAATTGTATAGTCCTATAGGACTTATGATCTCACACACCAGTCCTATAGGACTGGCAGTGTAAAGTCCTATAGGAATTGTATAGTCCTATAGGACTTATGATCTCACACACCAGTCCTATAGGACTGGCAGTGTAAAGTCCTATAGGACTTGTTGATTCCTATAGGAATTTACATAAAGTCCTATAGGACTATACATGTCCTATAGGATTTCATGAAAAGTCCTATAGGATTTTTTAAAATCCTATAAGATTATAAAAATCCTATAGGAAACTTTTGTAAGGGATAGTCACTTATAAATAGTGAAAGTGTATCCAACCATGGAGGTATAAACTGTTTATACCTCCATGATGAACATAATCTCATCTTTATTTCCTGTACTACCAGAATAATGCATTTTCAGAGCTAGGGTGATTTACATATGTACAATGTCAACATTAGCAGATTACTAGTGTACATGTATGTATAGCTTCTGTTACTCACTTTTATAAAGACATAAATGAACTAAATATACCTTTCAGTTTCAAGAGTCTGCAATAGCTGTTGCAGGTATGCTCCTGGCAAAAATTGTTTAAAGCTTGTTGTGACATGTTGTCACATCCAAAGTACCTAGCATAAAAAAATTTAACAATTATTTTGATTGTAACTATTGTGGTTGCATATTCTAGAAATGAGTGAATGGAATGGCAAGGTATAATTCTGAGAGGCAAAATATGTTAATTTACAAGGTTATATATTGTAGTGCTAAACTATGAAATACAATATGAGGTTATTACGAGGATACCTCAAAGTATGCAAGAAGACAGTACAGTGCAACAGCATACTGTCTGAGTGCATACTTTGAGGTATCTTCAAAATAACCTTATTATTATACATCTTTTACTTCCTAAGATACATCATGGGAATGCAGAAATCCAAAAACAGAATCTGCTAACTTCTTTGTGTGGATCGAGTCCAGCCAAACCCCGGTGGCAGCCATGTTTGTTTTTATTATTAGAGGACGCTTACGCGCGCAATCATACCATATTTGGAATTCACATTTCCATATATATGGAAGGATGAAAATACCCTGTAAAATACCGCAAAATTACAACACGCTGTAAATTATGGCGTTACGGTGACAGATGTATAATAATATGTAATATAACTGATGAACAGTATAAGCAGAGTACTGTGACTTAATGCTTAGCACATATTATTTTGGTTATGTAATAATAATAAAATAATAATTTAGTGTAGATTTTGCGAGTGAAAATATATATAAAAAAAAAGTACTATAACTATATGTAAATAATCAAATATGTGTTTAACCTTAAAACTTTTGGGAACCCAACAAGAAGTAAACAAAAATATTTTAATAACTTCACTATACATAATGAGATAGTGACGGTACAAAACATAAGCTTACAGTTCTTGTGTTTCCAAATCACCAACTTCCCAAGTTGCCATTGAAATGTCAGTCAGTGAGAGACCAACGCCTGTAACAAAACATTAACATGTCAGTCTGTACTATTTGTTCTATTAAAGAAATATAGGACAATAAAATACTACCAAGATTTGAAAAGGCGTCAAGCAGTGTTCAGCAACATACAATCATCTACACATCATGATTCATTAATAAATTTAAAAATAAAACAAACCTTGCAGATCAGCCACCATCAATTTACGGTTGTACTTATGATATACAAAATGGCAAAAAGCTGATATTTTTTTGCCATGCTCTGTCTCAATTAAATCTTTGTATACTCTTCCGTCATTATTCATGTACTTAACAAATTTTCCTTTTAATTTTTCTTCTAACACGTACACATGATGACTATTGTTGTCTTGTATCATATAACATGGAATGATTCTGATAAGAAACATTAACAACAATGTGTTCAGTAAATAACATTAAAAAAATCTACATTATCATCACTTTTCATTCATGTTCACAACTTGTAATGACAACATTTCACATCTTTGAGTGGACGCCAGAATATGTTGCATGATGTGTTTATGAAAATTTTAAATAAATTGATCAGTAAAGGTAAGTCTGACACTAGAACCATTAAGATTTTCAGGAAATTAATCACAACAAAGTTTACAACATGAAGATAATACTGCATATGGTACTTGTAATACAATTACTGAATGTATATCACATCTCATTTGATAATACCTTGGCGCTTCTCCAAACTCTTTTGGGATGACGTCTTTGAAATTTAAAGACAACATTCTTGCTGACATTTGAGATTGCACTTCCTGTATGAAAAAGAATATGATCAAAATTAGATCCCATTCCACAGCCAATTAATTTTAAGAGCTGAAAAACTTTCCTAATAATAACAAAAAAAAGTTAATGACTAGATATATGATAATTTAATTGAGAAAATAATGGTTACAATTCACTATATTATTAAAAAGTTACACTTAGTAGTATAGCTAAAAACCAGCAATACAGGAAAAAGTCTTTACCTTTTCAGTCATAGAGATGATAGCTTCATTCTTCGATTTTGATAAATGCGGCTTATAGTGGATTTCATACATTGTTCTTATTGTTGAATCCTTGTAAGTCTTAACCACATAGGCCAGAGTTGTGTCCAACACATTTGATGACAACAAGTCACAGTTATAACAGTTTCTCATTCCCCCTTCTCCAATTAAGGAAGTTACTCTGTATTTGATGGGAAAGGAGGTTTCCTTCCATTTTATCCCATCAGATGTTATTTGCACTAAATACAGGGAACCAGTAGAATCTAGTGATAAAATATTCAAAAACAAACATACAAGTTAATTCACACTTCCATATACTGTAAAATGCTTTATGTTTGCTTTTAATTTTTTTTCATTATTTTCACTAAATTATTTTCATAAAATTCAGCGAATATACCTTTTTTCCTATATTTTACATTCAGCAAAATCAATGAAAATAAACTGTATACTAAAATAAAGTAGTTAAAATTTATTATATTATATCTACTATATGCTCTCCACCATCTATATTAATGCTAGGAACTGGCATGCAAATGATAATATAATAAATGTAGCAGATTTAACAATAATCACTATATAGGTCTCTCTTTATGTATCTATAGCCTTGTTCACACTTGCTGACAAATGGAGGGCACTTAAGACTACTTTGTACATATTTCTTATCAGTGGGCTGAATCTCTATTCTGTTCAGCATCATATGTGGTAATTTATGTTTTACATGGCTTTCACACCTTTTCACCTAAACATTGGGTTGCTATCAGGGATAATTCCCAGTGTTTAACACAGAACTCAGGGTTAAGACTAGCCTTCTCACTCTGAGCTATTGGGAAAATCTTAATAATTAAAAGTAAATGAAAAAGAAATTATATTTCATTACATGACCTGATAAAGAATGTAATAACTAGTATTCTAAATCAACATTTTACTTACAGTTTTTCTCAAGAGGAGTACATTGCAGGCTTTTGCCAAACTGCATGAAATGAGTTAACCCTACTGCATAACAAAACAGTAATTCAATTTTAAATTTAGAACAATTTTCTTCTGTTTAACAGCTGCATGCTCCAAATAATTATAATAATAAACAATAACAAAATTGATTACTAAAATATATTAACTGATAATCCAACTATATGAAATAAAATCTGCAATAATGTTTATAAAATGACATAAAGCCGATCTGGATGTGAGTGAAACATGCAGAAAAAAATGAAATTGGTTTGCAGGTACTCAGTAAAAACAACAATTTATGTGAAACTTATAAAATAGTAAATTACGTTACCAATTTGAGTTCGAGCCAAATTAAATTGTTAAACTACTGAACATGTTACTGCACATATGTGCAATGCATTATGGGAGAGGAATGTTTTCAGTATATAATGGAAAATGAAATATCATAATGAATAACTTAATTATTTTTTTTTTTTTGCATCTTGATGGTTTGAACCCATAATAATGAGCATAAAAATATAATGGGAGTAGTAAGTATGAAAAAGATGACATAACAACAGGGGAAAACATACTGTATTCACTTATACCCAAGCTTTCAGATGATGTATAGGTTATTATAAATGACAGATCAATTTTTAACTCAGGTTTTCCCCTGTTGCTACATTAATAGCTTTTCAGAGAATAGCAATTTGATTAGTCTTTCAATGTACTGGTACACTAAGTTGCATTCCAACTTTGTATTCAATGCAGAACACATCTTACTTAGATACTGAAGGGGAAGTTTAATTTTAGTAGGGATTACCGGTAATATTTGAGATACCATATATTCACAGGACTCTAAAATCACAGGTTTGTGATAGAAACAATACATTTTAATGTTCATTAAATTAAAATACGGTAGTCAGTGAAGCTAGCAAGCATTGAAAATAGTTGTGAATCACCAAATCAAACATACCAAGAATTTTCATTATTGTATGCACACAACAGTGTTTATAATACATCAGAAAAATCTTCTAAATTTGATTTCAGGATTCTGTTGGACAATATTTCTCATGGATTGTACAAAATTCAAAGTTATTATCAATGCTAACAGGCGTCAGTGAGAGGGTTTCTACAAATCATACAAAGTGATAATGCAATATATATAGATATCTCTTGGTGCACCTTGTTCTATTTATGCAAGCATCTGAGGTATCGTGTAATGGCAATGATTTGATTCTAGTTGCTCAGATTTTGCGCTCCAACTTCGTTTAATAATCCAAGCTCAAGTTAAAGCTCAGGATGGTGCTCAGGTTTACTCTGAGCAAGCTCAAGTGGAAGATCATTACATAACTGAACATCTGGGTGTCTACATCCATGATCATGATCGATCATGTTTTGACCATCAATGACTACAATTGTTGACTATAATCATAACCGAGAATGATCTGATTCCAGAAACACGCATGGTCATTGATGGTAAAACAAAATCTCCATATTGTTATGTGAGCAGCAAACATGATCCTTCATGGTCTGCTAACATTTATAGTTGTTTTGTTCCTGTCCCTGTATTGTCTAGCTAGTGTCTTTGGACTGGCTATAATCCAAATAAATTATGGCTTACTTGATGACTTTGGTACATCTTCACTAAGAACAGCTCTCTTGACATCTGCAATACAACAAGTTCATTAGTACTTTGGTGAGATAAACACCAGACATGCCAAAGAAAAGGATACATTATATGTGAAAGAAAACAATTCATGCAGTATTGCAAAGTTAGTGTGGTTATTATGACAGCCGATACAATACAAAACATTATGTCTTCATGACTATTATGGTAGACACTTATATGAAAGACATGCTATTCAAACTTGAGCCAATTTTCTGAATGAGATCAGTCAAGTCATGCCAAAAATACAGCCCTGAAACAGAATCCATAAAAACCAAATAGTGAATGCTGACTTTTCAGGACAAGAATAACCACATCTTAATATTATAAATAGTTTAGGCCATCCACAATGTGATTCCATGCTTTATTTAGATGAGGCATTGTGCATTGATTGTTGCCTCTTCACCAATTGTTCTGTTCTGCTTAATTTGTTTTATGGTTTAATTTAACTTACGTGATAATTGTTCTATTTCCAGTGATTTGGTGTTGGATCTTCTTTTCACACCTAAATAATTTACCACAACTTAGCTTATTCCTTTTACACATTCATCTAAACTTCATCATTATGTATTATGTATATGCAATGTTGGTTTAGAATAATGTAATAATAAAAGAGAATTGCCTGTTATTTTCTTCCCAAAGCATTTCAAATTGAATAGTATTTGTTCTGCTCACCTCAATGTACTTTATTCACAATAATAAGATCAGGACAAAATAAAAACATTCTTACCGTGAGTTTGACTTAAATGTAACAGCTGTGCTGAAGCTGAATGTTCTGTAAGCGGAAACAAAAATAATCAAAATGAAATTTTATCTTGAAAGCTATTACATACAAAATAAGGCAAGTTTCATGGAACATTTATGCTATACTCATTGAATTTATGCTATACTCACCGTTTTCAACCACATATGGATTATTGCTATTAACTTCAGAACTTGTGGGTTGAAAAAGAAAAATGTATTAGATTTAATATCCAATGAGACAATAAAGATTTTTATGATTGATCTTGAATAAAAGTCAAATTTTCAAACGTGCCCCAAATAATATCATTATTTAAATCAAATGAATATTGCTGCACACATTACTTATAACTATATAGTTAATACCTTAATAAATCATCATCATCGTCATCTTCATCTTCATCTACATCTTTTGATTCCTGAAATTGAATAACATGAATGTTACTCAAAAGTAAAAGGTTAGCTTCTCAATATGAAATTTTGTTATTTTAGGGTCATCAAAAAAAGGCAATGAACACCTTGCAATTGACAAATGTATGATGTAGGTTTAAATACATGAATGACCATCAAAATTATTTCCCTCAGAAAATACCTTCTTGGAGTGGTTTTTGTTCATGTAAAACATTATATTACCTTATAAAAATGAAAACAAGTTTTCCCCTGTATTTGATAATCTTCAGTGAATTCTGGTCCTAAGACCCCACCCATAATTTTACATGAGGTACCGGTAATTTGAGGAATATGAAAGTAATCACAGCAGCTTGATTTTACATTTTCTACTGTTAATGGCTGATTGAATGGGACCTATAAACAGAACATGAATATTAGTGCCTGTTATATATAGCATATATAGCATAAAAATAAAAACATTTTAAATAAACAATATGACAGACTGAATGAATGAAATAGTGAATGAGGTCTGACTGCTAGCATTAATAAAAGTTTAAAATCTATAGTTCCAAAAAAACCTTGAACCTGGTGCATTTTTACAAAACAGATACAAGCCAGACATTTTGAATCAGAACATGAATATGTGTAACACAATGTATGTATACACAACCACAATAAGTTAAAGCAAGCCTGCGAATAATATTCATTAACAAATTTGCAATGATTTAGTCATTTAAAATCAGATTTGTGAAACAAATTCACATGCATTATATACCAAATGTACCAAATTTGAATTAAATTTGTCCATACAGTTCCAGTATGATTGATCAATAAATTTTCAACATTATAAACTGCTAGTGTTCACCCATCATAGAACAAAAGTGCATACTGTGAGATGTATGAATGATGTTTAAATGTGATTGGCCCATATATACACTCAGAAATAGCATGTCTTAAAAACAACATTTTGAATCTGTTCTGAACAAACAGATGGACACCAAAACACACCTTCCTGATTTGCACCTGACAGGGACAAAAATATCACAAAATAAAAATCTTAAATGTATGGTGACACTGCCTGATAAAAAGTTTAAGTATATTTTCCAGTACAGGGCCTATTAAATTCCAGTGATTAAGTGAATAAAATTAGAGTTACACTGTATGTTGAAGTGACCAGTGACTAAACTGAAAATAAACATAGTAAAAAAAATTAATTGTTGATATGTGTGAACTACTTCTTTCTCACATGAAACTAATGGTAATAATATAGTGCACAAAAAATATAAATCGACCAAAAAAATAAAATAATTAAACTTACCAAGACCTTCAAACCTGGGCATTTGCGGTACTTTGACCCATCGAACATCAACTTTGTGATTGTCAGAGTCTAAAACAAAAGAAAATAAGGTACTAGTATATATTGTCATTGGTGGTTTAAACTGTCAACAGTCATGTACATCCAAGTATGACTTTGACTGTAGGCAAATCAAAACTAGCTTCCTATATATTGGATGACTGAAAAAATCTACAGTTTGTATTTAAATACTATTGCTTAACATTAACTGAAAGTTTTATCTATGCCAGATCATTAACATATAAACTAATTTGACCACTGAAGCATCTTACATATATGTCTTTTTTTTCTGCCAAAACTGTTGGTTTACCAAAAATCTAAAGGAAGACACACCAAATATGAAAGCATCTCAAATAGTTGTTTTAAATAGTCATTTAGGCCAGACTTTTTTTATTCCTTGTTTCTCAAGTTTTTATGAGGCAATTTTTTTGAGGAGGGCGAAAAAAAAAAAAAATTAATTCTTTTTTTTCATTAGATTTGTGTGATTCTCAAAGAATTGTAAATGAGATCATTGATCGGAGAGAAGAAATGAAATAAAATGTTATTCCATGTATAACCTTGTTTCTCATCTGCGCGAGACTTCGGTACTTTGATCATGATACTCCCACGCAAATGCAACTTGGATTTGTTAAGCGGCGAGCGGTAAAAATTACACTGAAATAAAATTTTATTTTTATTTCATTTTCGGCTCCTGTTCATTCGGCGGGTTCGCGAAATATGGGATAATAAAAGTCTGGCCTTATGAAGAATTTTGTTCCACAACAGCCAACATCTAGTTGAGCTAAAACAGTTACTAAATCTACTACATCAGATGTTTCTGGACACATTAGTGCTTATAATTACTAATTACCTTTGGACATTTCACAAGTTCTCGCTGACATGGTCTTCGTTTGGCTAAGTTTTTGGCCCGAATATTTTTTTGCTTATTTGCAATATCTCCCCATGTTTCTAGAATAATAATTAAAGAAAGCTTAGAAAGAACTCCGGTGTGCTGAGAGTATTGGAGATACATTAAAATTAATTCAAAATTTAAGATTTGCTTTTCAAACAAGAAGCTTGGCAACCAATTTGAAATTGCTATTTGAAATGCATAGCATGAAAAAAATGTGATTCACATTAATTATCAAAATTTATAATACATACAGAAAATACATTTGATTGTTCATCCATGGTTTTTAGTTTAATTAGTTCCAGAGCACCTCTGCAATGAATTCAATTTGGTAAATCTGTTTTTTTAGATATAAGAAATAGGCTAATAATAGATAATCAATATGCATGTTTATCAACATTAAACAAATCATGGATTACTTCAACGGACCAAATGAATTATTATACAAATTAAGCAATTATTATGCTTAGATTTAGGTCTGTATATTGTTTCAAGGTACACATGTACAAAGTTTCATTATAATGTGATGATTAATCCTAACTAAATTAGTGGAAAGCTGAAAAGTAAATTAGGTAAATATTATAGATTTATATAAACCTAAAACTAATTTGATCATCACATTGTGTTAGAGTAAATATGTACCAAGATTCATGAATTAAGACAAGTCATTGTCAATGACACGTCCCCGTTCCGTTCATATTTGAGTGACATATACATTCAAAGCAGATCATGACCGAAATGCACCTGCATATGTACAACACATTGTGCTAAATCTGAACAAAATCCATCCATGCATGACTGAGATCCGGTTCTGGAATTGTGAAAATACGTGATTTTGATGCATTTTCGGCCTTAAAATGGCCATCATTCCGCTATTGTTAAGCAGATCATGAAACAAATGCACATATCTATTTGTGACATGATGTACCATGTGTGTGTGAAGTTTGAACTTGATCAATCCAGACATGTCTTGGATACGGATCCAGAACTGAATTCTTTAACAAAATGGCCGCCAGTTGGCCATTTCGAACTTGATCCGAAAAAAAAAGACGTGCATCAAGGTCCTATTATGTTTAATGTATGTACCAAATTTGAACAAAATCCATCCATGCATAACTGAGATACGGGTCCGGAATGGTAAAAATGTGCGATTTCAATGCATTTTCGGCCTTAAAGCGGCCCCCATTTGGCTATCGTTAATGAGATCATGAAACAAATGCACATACATATTTGTGACATGATGTACCTTGTGTGTGTGAAGTTTGAACTTGATCAATCCAGACATGTCTCGGATACGGATCCAGAACTGAATTCTTTAAAACAAAATGGCCGCCAGTCGGCTATTTCGAACTTGATCCGAAAAAAAAAATGACGTGCATCAAGGTCCTATTATGTTTAATGTATGTACCAAATTTGAATGAAATCCGTCCATGCATAACTGAGATCCGGGTCCGGAATGGTGAAAATGTGCGATTTCAATGCATTTTCGGCCTTAAAGTGGCCGCCATTTGGCTATCGTTAATGAGATCATGAAACAAATGCACATACATATTTGTGACATGATGTACCTTGTGTGTGTGAAGTTTGAACTCGATCAATCCAAGCATGTCTCAGATACGGATCCAGAACTGAATTCTTTAAAACAAAATGGCCGCCAGTCAGCCATTTCGAACCCGATCCAAAAAAAAAAATGACGTGCATCAAGGTCCTATTATGTTTAATGTATGTACCAAATTTGAACAAAATCCGTCCATGCATAACTGAGATCCGGGTCCGGAATGGTGAAAATGTGCGATTTTGATGCATTTTCGGCCTTAAAATGGCCGCTATTCGGCTATTGTTAATCGGATCATGAAAAAAATGCATGTGCATATGTCCCATATAATGTGTGATGTATGAGTGAAGTTTGAACTTAATCGGTCCATGCATGTTCGAGATACAGGTGATCACGGACGCACGGACGCACGGACGCACGGACGCACACAGGGCAAAACATAAGTCCCCGTTTTCGGACTGCGTCCGAACGGGGACTAATAAGTACTGTCACAGACCATCTATGTACAAAGTTTCATTGAAATGTGGTTAGAACCAAAACTTATGATTTATTATGCAAATTAGGTAATTAATATTATCTGATTCTAACTCAAAACTGAACGGGTCTGTGCATTGTTCTGGAGCATCAATGTACCAAATTCCATTGAAATGGAATTAATTAGTACATGTGATATTAGTGTAAAAGCCAAAAATTAACTAATTATGCAAATTAGTTGATAAATATGCACACAGGTCTTTGGATTGTTCTAGGGCATCTATGTACCAAGTTTCATTGAAGTGTAATGATGTAATAGTACCTGAAATATCAAAAGCTGATTAATTATGCAAATTACGTAATTATTATTTCACATATCTGTCTGTGCATTGTTCTATGTATCTATGTACCAAGTTTCATTGAGATGTGATGATCAGTATCTGAGATATCAGTGGAAAAGCCGAAAATTGACTAATGATTATGCAAATTAGGTTAATTATATGCATGGATTTGTACCCAAAACTGATCAAATCTGTGCATTAGTCCAGATCATCTATGTACCAAGTTTCATCAAAATCTAATGAATGGCTCTTTAGATATCAGTGGATAAATTATGAATGATTATGCTAATTAGGGAATTAATATGAACAGATTTTAACCCCAAACTAATCAGGTTTGTACATTGTCCTAGAGTATCTTTGTACTACGTTTCATTGAAATGGAATAATTAGTACTTTAGATATCAGTGTGATAGCTTAGAATTGGTTAATTATGCAAATTAGATAATTAATATGTACAGATTAATCAGGTTTGTCTATTGTCCTACAGCATCCATGTACAAAGTTTCATTGAAATGTGATGATTAGTACTTGAGATATCAGTGTGAAAGTTGAAAATTAATTAATTAATATGCATAAATACTCACCATCCATCATTCCTGCAGATGTAGTTGTAGATGTAGCACCAGAAGATACTGTACAAAAAATAAACATTTTTACTATTACTGTCTTTTAGGTAAAATTATACAATTAGTATTATGTTTAATGCTTATAATATTCAAACCAAAGCTCCCAAATACATGCAATGCCGGGTATGTATTTGAAGAGCAGCAGTTTGAGTGAGAATGTTAAACCTTGGTCATTTGTATGATGCATATCTTTTTTGTGAAAGATATTTTTTTTTTATTTTAAAAAACTTTGAAAAATAATATTTTGCAGCTTACAAAAAGAACTGGGAAACTCACCGATTTTTTTCCCTGGTGTATGGTGATTAACTCCATGGCCACAAACAACACACTCTGTTGGAATGGCCACATTATTTTCATAGGCTTTGCATCGGCATTTTTTACATGACCCAGCACACTAATAAATACGAACAGACATATTGCACCACATAATTATCGATAGCCAAATAAAGTGTCTTTGAAATTACAAAGGACAAAAACCTGAAGTGTAATATACTTTTGTAAAGATATATTCATGAACTTACATGATCTCTCGCCACACATTCGCAAGTTCTACATCTATTAGATGCGGCACTTTTTCTGTACTGATTGCAGCCACATCCACACCCACCACGAGGGATACCCTCATGGTCCAAATCCATAATACTATGAAGCAAAACAAAATTAATCTAGTTGAAGTTGCATGTTGGAATATTTCCCAAAACTTAAAATAAAATATACAGTACTAGACTCAATAAAAGACATTAGATAACATAAAAAAAATGTTTATATTCATGATAACATCCAAAACCCCTTAACATATTGTGTATTAATTCATCATTCTGAGCATAATATTGAGAGTGATTTGTAGGTCAAGGTTAATAAACAATATTTGCAGATTTACTTATATAGAATCAACACGTTTGAAAGAACAGACAGAGCTGTAACAAAGGCAACATATTATTTTGGGATGGAATACAATGACCATGATTGGTATGATATTGTAAATGCCCAATTCATGAGTTATTGTGGGTTTCCTTAAATTTTTTGCCTACACAAAATTAATTATAATAATAAATATACATTGTATGTATCATTGTATTGAAATTTAAACAAATGTTGGCACAAGCGTGAAATACTCTATATCTATATCAGTTAATCATTATATGACAACACATAAATTATCATTTTGTGTACATCCACACTCGTACATCTATAGTATTGCTGCATTTCTAAGCTTGCCAAATGAGGGCGCTATATATGAATTGTAAATATGAATATATGAATTGTAAACTATTGAACACAGGAAATAGTAAATAAATAGTACAAATCACAGTTTTTCAACGGTAAAGATAAAATTTCGCACCAATTACGCCCATTTAACATCGGAGTGGCGGTTTACTTTATAGTAATATTATTGGCCTACAATGTCTTCGTCGGGGCCGTTTACCGGCTGTTGACGTGTTGACCAACATACCCAGCCTTATATAATACTTATTCAAATAATAAGTTGCAGATCTGGGTTTCTGAGATCACAGTCACCCTAGTAGAGTGACTGTTCTGAGATTGAACACGAAGCAGACTTGAATGTCATTTTCAGTTCATTTTGTTATCGCCGGCAGGGTAAATTATAGTTTTGAACGTCGTGGGATTATTGCCACACCAGATGAATCCCGACATACACGATCTGTCAATCACGCAACGATGGAATGGACAAAATAACTACCGCAACAATAACAAATAAAACAAGAGAAAAAAACACGGAAACACAAGAAACGACAAGTGAAAGCAAGAGCTACAGAACGGCAACCATGTACATTGGTTTCTGGCTTCATCAACTGTTATTACATAGATCGTCTCGTTATAAAAATAAATAATCGATTCAGCCTCAAATGGCGTGCACTCGTATTTGTACTCTCGCGACAACAAAATTGTGTTAACTCACCTATACCTAATCCAGAACAGTGGTTTACATACACAACACGAACACGTTTTACCAATCTTCAAAATGGAACTCGCCGATTGGTCGAACTGTATAGGTTAGGGGTCAGGGGTGAAAGTGCAACAAATGAAAATTCAAACGCAAATGCAAGTCAAAATCTCAATGCAGGTCAAAATCTCAATGCAAGTGCATGTGAAAGTTAAAATACAAATGCAATTCAAAATGCAAATGAACTTTTTCAAAATGCAAATACAAGTAAAAATCTTAATGCAGATGAATTTTTAAATGCAAATACAAGTCAAAATCCCAATGCAAATGAACTTTTAAATGCAAATACAAGTCAAAATCCCAATGCAAATGAACTTTTAAATGCAAATACAAGTCAAAATCTAAATGTAAATTAAGTTTTAAATGCAAATACAAGTCAAAATCCTAATGCAAGTAAAATGTTAAATGCAAATGAACTTTTAAATGCAAATACAAGTCAAAATCTAAATGTAAATTAAGTTTTAAATGCAAATACAAGTCAAAATCTAAATGTAAATTAAGTTTAAATGCAAATACAAGTCAAAATCTAATGCAAGTAAAATGTTAAATGCAAATAAACTTTTAAATGCAAATACAAGTCAAAATCCCAATGCAAATGAACTTTTAAATGCAAATACAAGTTAAAATTTTAATTTAAGTCAAAATCTCATGAAAATGGTAATTGAAATCAAATTTTAAATGCAAAAACAAATAATTGTATGGTTCCTAATGCAAGTAAAATGTTAAATGCAAATGAACTTTTAAATGCAAATACAAGTCAAAATCTAAATGTAAATTAAGTTTTAAATGCAAATACAAGTCAAAATCTAAATGTAAATTAAGTTTAAATGCAAATACAAGTCAAAATCTAATGCAAGTAAAATGTTAAATGCAAATAAACTTTTAAATGCAAATACAAGTCAAAATCCCAATGCAAATGAACTTTTAAATGCAAATACAAGTTAAAATTTTAATTTAAGTCAAAATCTCATGAAAATGGTAATTGAAATCAAATTTTAAATGCAAAAACAAATAATTGTATGGTAAATGAAAAGGTTTAGTCGTGACCCTCCTCGGTTGCCGTACACTAGTTACATGTCCTGCTCTGCGACAGTGTTTTAGATATGACTGCTATGCATATTAATGAGCTCACATGACCATATATGGTCATCTGTTATTTTAATCAAATCTCTTGTTCACTGTTGTCATAATAACACAGGATTCATGTTCCTAACTGCAACAGTGTTTAAGATATAATGGTTATGCATATTAATGAGTTCACATGACCATATATGGTCATCTGTTATTTTAATCAAATCTCTTGTTCACTGTTGTCATGATAACACAGGATTTATCTTCCTAACTGCAACATTGTTTAAGATATAATGGTTATGCATATTAATGAGTTCACATGACCATATATGGTCATCTGTTATTTTAATCAAATATCTTGTTCACTGTTGTCATAATAACACAGGATTCATCTTCCTAACTGCAACAGTGTTTAAGATATTATGGTTATGCATATTAATGAGCTCACATGACCATATATGGTCATCTGTTATTTTAATCAAATATCTTGTTCACTGTTGTCATAATAACACAGGATTCATCTTCCTAACTGCAACAGTGTTTAAGATATAATGGTTATGCATATTAAAGAGTTCACATGACCATATATGGCCATCTGTCATTTTAATGGAATCACTTTTTTAATGTTGTCATAATAACACAGGTTTCATCTCCCTAACTGCAACAGAGCTTGAGATATATCAGTTATGCATATTAATGAGTTTAGAAGCCCCCACCCCATGGGTGCCCAGCCACGTGGCCTAGCAGTGTGCTATTGGGGCAAAATGATGCATCTGATGACACAAATGCACATACAAAATTTGAAAGAAATCAGACTAATACAAAACATGTAGTTGCATAATTTCTATTTTCACAAAATCCAAGATGGCGGCCAAACCACGTGACTGATCAAAATAATATTATTTTTCTCGGATGCAGCTAAGGCCAGGCATGGTAAATATAAAAACATCTAGTAGATTGGTTGAATCGTCTCTGAGAAACAAATACCCAAACTTTTGGTCAATTTTGCTTAAAATCCAAAATGGCGGCCAAACCATGTGACTGATCTGAAATTATTTTTAGGTTTCTGAAAGGGCTTGATACACAGATGCCATGAAGCAAATTTGAAAATATTCCCTCAAGTGTTGCCAGAGTAAAAAACTACTTCCTGTTTAGAAGAAATCCAAAATGGTGGCCAAACCACGTGACCAATCGTAAACATTTTTTCAAACGTAAATGGGATTCATATATAGAAGCTAAATACTACATATGAGAGCATTCTGCTTGGTGGTTCTGAAGAAGAAGATTTTAAAGTGTTTTTTGCCGTTTTTAGGAAAAACAAAATGGCGGGAAAAGTCACATGACCGCTAAAGTTTTTATTGCTGATATTTATTACATATGAGTTGTACTATATACCATAAAAAAATCTAGACGCCTAGACCCTCAGAAAGTGGTCAAACCGCCACTTCCGGTTTTATTTCAATCCAATATGGCTGCCAAACTAATTGTCCAATCGAAATTCTGAAAGCATGTTGCACCAGTTCACATTATGGACTATCAGTATAGAGCATTATCAGACCATTCCGTTCAACGGTTTTCTCAAACGGCTTGACGAAAAAAGTTACGGAAGAAAGAAGAAGAATTAAAGCCGCAAGCGGCGTCACCGGGGCCCAAGCTGATAAGATTCTGTTTCATAATTAATGAGGTCACATGTTAGACAATCAGGTAGCTTGAATTATCAGTAACTTGAGGTCGAAATGAAGTTGGTACCATGTATTTACCTGGTTTGGTTATCGAAATATGGTTTTCAGGATATATAATGAGCCATGTTCTTATGCACAATAATGAGATTACATAATCATATATAGCCATTTCTAATGTCAGTTACATCTTTCATTCAATGTCTTCATAATGACACTAGTTACGTGTCCTGCTCTGCGACAGTGTTTCAGATATGACTGCTATGCATATTAATGAGTTTACATCACCATATATGGTCATCTGTTATTTTAATCAAATCTCTTGTTCACTGTTGTCATTATAACACATGATTCATCTTCCTAACTGCAACAGTGTTTAAGATATAATGGTTATGCATATTAATGAGTTCACATGACCATATATGGTCATCTGTTATTTTAATCAAATCTCTTGTTCACTGTTGTCATAATAACACAGGATTCATCTTCCTAACTGCAACAGTGTTTAAGATATAATGGTTATGCATATTAATGAGTTCACATGACCATATATGGTCATCTGTTATTTTAATCAAATCTCTTGTTCAACGTTGCCATAATAACACAGGATTCATCACCCTAACTGCGACAGTGTTTGAGTTATAACAGTTATGCATATTAATGAGGTTAGAAGCCCCCACCACATGGGTGCCCAGCCACGTGGCCTAGCAGTGTGCTATTGGGGCAAAATGATGCATCTGATGACACAAATGCACATACAAAATTTGAAAGAAATCAGACTAATACAAAACATGTAGTTGCATAATGTCTATTTTCACAAAATCCAAGATGGCGGCCAAACCATGTGACTGATCAAAATAATATTATTTTTCTCATATGGAGCTAAGGGCAGGCATGGTAAATATAAAAACATCTAGTAGATTGGTTGAATCGTCTCTGAGAAACAAATACCCAAACTTTTTGTCAATTTTGCTTAAAATCCAAAATGGCGGCCAAACCATGTGACTGATCTGAATTTTTTTTTAGATTTTTGAAAGGGTTTAATACACTGATGCCATGAAGCAAAATTGAAAATAATCCCTCAAGTGTTGCCAGAGTAAAAAACTACTTCCTGTTTAGAAGAAATCCAAAATGGTGGCCAAACCACATGACCAATCGTAAAAAAATGTTCAAACATAAATGGGATTCATATATAGAAGCTAAATACTACATATGAGAGCATTCTACTTGGTGGTTCTGAAGAAGAAGATTTTTAAGTGTTTTTTGCCGTTTTTAGGAAAAACAAAATGGCGGGAAAAGTCACATGACCGCTAAAGTTTTTATTGCTGATATTTATTACACATGAGTTGTACTATATACCACAAAAAAATCTAGACGCCTAGACCCTCAGAAAGTGGTCAAACAGCCACTTCCGGTTTTATTTCAATCCAATATGGCTGCCAAACTAATTGACCAATCAAAATTCTGAAAGCATGTTGCACCAGTTCACATTAGGGACTATCAGTATAGAACATTATCAGACCATTCCGTTCAGCGGTTTTCTCAAACGGCTTGACGAAAAAAGTTACGGAAGAAAGAAAGAAAGAAGAAAGAAGAAATTAAAGCCGCAAGCGGCATCACCGGGGCCCAAGCTGATCTATCATGACAAGATTCTGTTTCATAATAAATGAGGTCACATGTTAGACAATCAGGTAGCTTGTATTATCAGTAACATGAGGTCAAAATGAAGTTGGTACCATGTATTTACCTGGTTTGGTTATCGAAATATGGTTTTCAGGATATATAATGAGCCATGTTCTTATGCACAATAATGAGATTACATAATCATATATAGCCATTTCTAATGTCAGTTACATCTTTCATTCAATGTCTTCATAATGACACTAGTTACATGTCCTGCTCTGCGACAGTGTTTCAGATATGACTGCTATGCATATTAATGAGTTTACATGACCATATATGGTCATCTGTTATTTTAATCAAATCTCTTGTTCATTGTTGTCATAATAACACAGGATTCATCTTCCTAACTGCAACAGTGTTTAAGATATAATGGTTATGCATATTAATGAGTTCACATGACCATATATGGTCATCTGTTATTTTAATCAAATCTCTTGTTCACTGTTGTCATAATAACACAGGATTCATCTTCCTAACTGCAACAGTGTTTAAGATATAATGGTTATGCATATTAATGAGTTCACGTGACCATATATGGTCATCTGTTATTTTAATCAAATCTCTTGTTCAACGTTGTCATGATAACACAGGAATCATCTTCCTAACTCCAACAGTGCTTGAGATATATCAGTTATGCATATTAATGAGGTTAGAAGCCCCCACCCCATGGGTGCCCAGCCACGTGGCCTAACAGTGTGCTATTGAGGCAAAATGATGCATCTGATGACACAAATGCACATACAAAATTTGAAAGAAATCAGACAAAACATGTAGTTGCATAATTTCTATTTTCACAAAATCCAAGATGGCGGCCAAACCACGTGACTGATAAAAATAATATTATTTTTCTCGTATGCAGCTAAGGCCAGGCATGGTAAATATGAAAACATCTAGTAGATTGGTTGAATCATCTCTGAGAAACAAATACCCAAACTTTTGGTAAATTTTGCTTAAAATCCAAAATGGCGGCCAAATCATGTGACTGATCTGAAATTTTTTTTAGGTTTCTGAAAGGGCTTGAAACACAGATGCCATGAAGCAAAATTGAAAATATTCCCTCAAGTGTTGCCAGAGTAAAAAACTACTTCCTGTTTAGAAGAAATCCAAAATGGTGGCCAAACCACGTGACCAATCGTAATATTTTTTTCAAACGTAAATGGGATTCATATATAGAAGCTAAATACAACATATGAGAGCATTCTGCTAGGTGGTTCTGAAGAAGAAGATTTTCAAGTGTTTTTTGCCGTTTTTAGGAAAAACAAAATGGCGGGAAAAGTCACGTGACCGCTAAAGTTTTTATTGCTGATATCTATTACACATGAGTTGTACTATATACCATAAAAAAATCTAGACGCCTAGACCCTCAGAAAGTGGTCAAACAGCCACTTCCGGTTTTATTTCAATCCAATATGGCTGCCAAACTAATTGACCAATCGAAATTCTGAAAGCATGTTGCACCAGTTCACATTAGGGACTATCAGTATAGAGCATTATCAGACCATTCCGTTCAGTGGTTTTCTCAAACGGCTTGACGAAAAAAGTTACGGAAGAAAGAAAGAAAGAAAGAAAGAAAAAACTGAACGATAATAATAGGGGCCTCGCCCTTTGGGCTTGGGCCCCTAAAAAACCGGACAATAAGAATAGGGGCCACGCCCTACAGGCTTGGGCCCCTAATTAAAGCTGCAAGCAGCATCACAGGGGCCCAAGTATACATGCCATAAACAATGTCAAATGATACACAATTAGTTTGAATGATTAGTACCATGAGGTCGAAATGCAGTTGGTTCCATATATTTATTTGAGATATAAAGGTTATTAATATATGGTCATCTGCTATTTTAATCAAATCTCTTGTTCAACATAGTCATGATTCATCTTCCTAACTGCAACAGTGTTTGAGATACAACGATTATGCATATTAATGAGTTCACATGACCATATATG
Source organism: Saccoglossus kowalevskii (assembly GCF_978046115.1). Lineage (NCBI taxonomy): Eukaryota > Metazoa > Hemichordata > Enteropneusta > Harrimaniidae > Saccoglossus > Saccoglossus kowalevskii. The sequence goes on from NW_028188679.1 coordinate 87,567, forward strand.
GTCATCTGTTATTTTATTCAAATCTCTTGTTTAACATCATCATAATAACACAGGTTTCATCTTCCTACCTGCAACAGTGCTTGAGATATAACAGTTATGCATATTAATGAGTTCACATGACCATATATGGTCATATGTTATTTTAATCAAATCTAAGGTTCACTGTTGTCATGATAACACAGGAATCATCTTCCTAACTGCAACAGTGCTTGAGATATAGCAGCTATGCATATTAATGAGGTTAGAAGCCCCCACCCCATGGGCGTGTAGCCACATGACCTAGCCATATGCCATTCAGGGGAAAGAATGTATCTAAAGAGTAGAATACACATACAAAATTTTATTCCAATCGGACTAATACAAAACATGTAGTTGCATAATTTCAATTTTCACAAAATGCAAGATGGCGGCCAAACCACGTGACTTATCGAAAATATATTATTTTTTTCATATGCAGTTGAGTCCAGGCATGGTAAATATAAAAACATCTAGTAGATTCGTTGACTCACCTCTGAGAAACAAATGCCCAAACTTTTAATCAATTTTGCTTAAAATCCAAGATGGCGGCCAAACCATGTGACTGATCTGAAATTTTTTTTAGGTTTCAGAAAGGGTTAGTTAGAGACATGCCATGACTCAATATTTGAGATAATCGCTCAAGTGCGGCATGAGTAAAAAACTACTTCCTGTTGAGAACAAACCCAAAATGGCGGCCGAACCACGTGATCAATCATAATGAATTTCTCAAATCTAAATCTGCTCCATATGTAGAAGCTAAGTACTGAATATGAGAACATTTTACTTGGCGGTTCTGAAGAAGAAGATTTTAAAGTGTTTTTTGCCGTTTTTAGGAAAAACAAAATGGCGGGAAAAGTCACATGACCGCTAAAGTTTTTATTGCTGATATTTATTACACATGAGTTGTACTATATACCATAAAAAAATCTAGACGCCTAGACCCTCAGAAAGTGGTCAAACAGCCACTTCCGGTTTTATTTCAATCCAATATGGCTGCCAAACTAATTGACCAATCGAAATTCTGAAAGCATGTTGCACCAGTTCACATTAGGGACTATCAGTATAGAGCATTATCAGACCATTCCGTTCAGCGGTTTTCTCAAACGGCTTGACGAAAAAAGTTACGGAAGAAAGAAAGAAAGAAGAAAGAAGAAAAAACCGGACGATAAGAATAGGGGCCTCGCCCTTCAGGCTTGGGCCCCTAAAAACCGGACAATAAGAATAGGGGCCTCGCCCTTCGGGCTTGGGCCCCTAATTAAAGCCGCAAGCGGCGTCACCGGGGCCCAAGCTGATAAGATTCTGTTTCATAATTAATGAGGTCACATGTTAGACAATCAGCTGCAGGTAGATTGTATTATCAGTAACATGAGGTCGAAATGAAGTTGGTACCATGTATTTACCTGGTTTGGTTATCGAAATATGGTTTTCAGGATATATAATGAGCCATGTTCTTATGCACAATAATGAGATTACATAATCATATATAGCCATTTCTAATGTCAGTTACATCTTTCATTCGATGTCTTCATAATGACAGGAGTTACATGTCCTGCTCTGCGACAGTGTTTCAGATATGACTGCTATGCATATTAATGAGTTCACATGACCATATATGGTCATCTGTTATTTTAATCAAATCTCTTGTTCACTGTTGTCATAATAACACAGGATTCATCATCCTAACTGCAACAATGTTTAAGATATAATGGTTATGCATATTAATGAGTTCACATGACCATATATGGTCATCTGTTATTTTAATCAAATCTCTTGTTCACTGTTGTCATAATAACACAGGATTCATCTTCCTAACTGCAACAGTGTTTAAGATATAATGGTTATGCATATTAATGAGTTCACATGACCATATATGGTCATCTGCTATTTTAATCAAATCTCTTGTTCACTGTTGTCATAATGACACAGGATTCATCTTCCTAACTGCAACAGTGTTTGAGATATAACGATTACGCATATTAATGAGCTCACGTGACTATATATGGTCATCTGTTATTTTAATCAAATCTTTTGTTCAATGTTGTCATAATAACACAGGATTCCACTTCCTAACTGCAACAGTGTTTGAGATATGACAGTTATGCATATTAATGAGCTCACATGACCATATATGGTCATTTGTTATTTTAATCGAATCTCTCGTTCAAGGTTGTCATAATAACACAGGATTCATCATCCTAACTACAACAGTGCTTGAGTTATAACAGTTATGCATATTAATGAGGTTAGAAGCCCCCACCCCATGGGTGCCCAGCCACGTGGCCTAACAGTGTGCTATTGGGGCAAAATGATGCATCTGATGACACAAATGCACATACAAAATTTGAAAGAAATCAGACTAATACAAAACATGTAGTTGCATAATTTCTATTTTCACAAAATCCAAAATGGTGGCCAAACCACGTGACTAATCGTAATATTTTTTTCAAACATAAATGGGATTCATATATAGAAGCTAAATGCTACATATGAGAGCATTCTGCTAGGTGGTTCTGAAGAAGAAGATTTTTTAGTGTTTTTTGCCGTTTTTAGGAAAAACAAAATGGCGGGAAAAGTCACATGACCGTTAACGTTTTTATTTCTGATATTTATTACACATGAGTTGTACTATATACCATAAAAAAATCTAGACGCCTAGACCCTCAGAAAGTGGTCAAACAGGCACTTCCGGTTTTATTTCAATCCAATATGGCTGCCAAACTAATTGACCAATCAAAATTCTGAAAGCATGTTGCACCAGTTCACATTAGGGACTATCAGTATAGAACATTATCAGACCATTCCGTTCAGCGGTTTTCTCAAACGGCTTGACGAAAAAAGTTACGGAAGAAAGAAAGAAAGAAGAAAGAAGAAATTAAAGCCGCAAGCGGCGTCACCGGGGCCCAAGCTGATAAGATTCTGTTTCATAATTAATGAGGTCACATGTTAGACAATCAGCTGCAGGTAGATTGTATTATCAGTAACATGAGGTCGAAATGAAGTTGGTACCATGTATTTACCTGGTTTGGTTATCGAAAGATGGTTTTCAGGATATATAATGAGCCATGTTCTTACATAATCATATATAGCCATTTCTAATGTCAGTTACATCTTTCATTCAATGTCTTCATAATGACACTAGTTACATGTCCTGCTCTGCGACTGTGTTTTAGATATGACTGCTTTGCATATTAATGAGTTCACATGACCATATATGGTTATCTATTATTTTAATCAAATCTCTTGTTCACTGTTGTCATAATGACACAGGATTCATCTTCCTAACTGCAACAGTGTTTGAGATATAACGATTATGCATATTAATGAGCTCACGTGACTATATATGGTCATCTGTTATTTTAATCAAATCTCTTGTTCACTGTTGTCATAATAACACAGGATTCCACTTCCTAACTGCAACAGTGTTTGAGATATGACAGTTATGCATATTAATGAGCTCACATGACCATATATGGTCATTTGTTATTTTAATCGAATCTCTTGTTCAAGGTTGTCATAATAACACAGGATTCATCATCCTAACTACAACAGTGCTTGAGTTATAACAGTTATGCATATTAATGAGGTTAGAAGCCCCCACCCCATGGGTGCCCAGCCACGTGGCCTAACATTGTGCTATTGGGGCAAAATGATGCATCTGATGACACAAATGCACATACAAAATTTGAAAGAAATCAGACAAATACAAAACATGTAGTTGCATAATTTCTATTTTCACATAATCCAAGATGGCGGCCAAACCACGTGACTGATCAAAATAATATTATTTTTCTCGTATGCAGCTAAGGCCAGGCATGGTAAATATAAAAACATCTAGTAGATTGGTTGAATCGTCTCTGAGAAACAAATACCCAAACTTTTGGTCAATTTTGCTTAAAATCCAAAATGGCGGCCAAACCATGTGACTGATCTGAAATTTTGTTTAGGTTTCTGAAAGGGCTTGATACACAGATGCCATGAAGCAAAATTGAAAATATTCCCACAAGTGTTGCCAGAGTAAAAAAACTACTTCCTGTTTAGAAGAAATCCAAAATGGTGGCCAAACCACGTGACCAATCGTAAACATTTTTTCAACCATAAATGGGATTCATATATAGAAGCTAAATACCACATATGAGAGCATTCTGCTTGGTGGTTCTGAAGAAGAAGATTTTTAAGTGTTTTTTGCCGTTTTTAGGAAAAACAAAATGGCGGGAAAAGTCACATGACCGCTAAAGTTTTTATTGCTGATATTCATTACACATGAGTTGTACTATATACAATAAAAAAATCTAGACGCCTAGACCCTCAGAAAGTGGTCAAACAGCCACTTCCGGTTTTATTTCAATCCAATATGGCTGCCAAACTAATTGACCAATCAAAATTCTGAAAGCATGTTGCACCAGTTCACATTAGGGACTATCAGTATAGAACATTATCAGACCATTCTGTTGAGCGGTTTTCTCAAACGGCTTGACGAAAAAAGTTACGGAAGAAAGAAAGAAAGAAGAAAGAAGAATTAAAGCCGCAAGCGGCGTCACCGGGGCCCAAGCTATCAGACGAATTATGTAATTAAAGTGGTCAATGAATTGCCATTAAAGTACTTTGAATGATTTGTACAATAAGGTTGACGTGCCGATGGTTCCTTCTTTTTACCTGGTTTGGTTATCGAGATATTTTTTTAGAATATGCAAGGAGCCATGTGCTTATGCATATATTAATTAGTTCACCTGACCATATATGTTCATCTGTTATTTTATTCAAATCTCTTGTTTAATGTCACCATAATTCAGCGAATTGCCATTAAAGTACTTTGAATGATTTGTACAATGAGGTTGACATGCTGATGCTTCCTTCTATTTACCTGGTTCGGTTATTGAGATACGGTTTTTAGAATATACAAGGAGCCATGTGCTCATGCATATTAATGAGGTTACATAATCATAAATGATATTCTCTTATATGAGTTAATTTTTTTGGGAGATGTCTTCATTATGGCACTGGTTGCATGTCTTGTTCTGCAACAGTGTTTCAGATATGACAATTATGCATATTAATGAGTTCACATGACCATATATGGTCATCTGTTATTTTAGCCAAATCTCTTGTTTAACATCATCATAATAACACAGGTTTCATCTTCCTACCTGCAACAGTGCTTGAGATATAACAGTTATGCATATTAATGAGTCCACCTGACCATATATGGTCATCTGTTATTTTATTCAAATCTCTTGTTTAACGTCATCACAATTCAGCAGGTTTCATCTTCCTAACTACAACAGTGCTCAAGATATAGCAGTTATGCATATTAATGAGGTTAGAAGCCCCCACCCCATGGGCGCGTAGCCACACAACCTAGCCATGTGACATTCAGGGAAAAGAATGCGACTCTTGAGTAGAATTGACATACACAATTTCAGCCAAACCTGACCAATACAACACATGAAATTGCACAAGTTTCATTTTCACATAATCCAAGATGGCGGCCAAACCACGTGACTTATCGAAAATATATTATTTTTCTCATATGTAGCAATGTTCAGGCATGTTATATTCAAAACCAGAAGTTAATCGGTTGAATCAACTCTGAGAAACTAATGCCCAAACTTTTGGTCAATTTTACCTAAAATCCAAGATGGCGGCCAAACCATGTGATTGATCTGAAATCTTTTTTAGGTTTCTGAAAGAGTTTGATATAGAGATGCCATACAGCAATATTGAAAATAATCCCTCAAGTGTGGCATGAGTAAAAAAACTACTTCCTGTTTAGAAGAAATCCAAAATGGTGGCCAAACCACGTGACCAATCGTAATAATTTTTTCAAACATAAATGGGATTCATATATAGAAGCTAAATACTACATATGAGAGCATTCTGCTTGGTGGTTCTGAAGAAGAAGATTTTAAAGTGTTTTTTGCCGTTTTTAGGAAAAATAAAATGGCGGGAAAAGTCACATGACCGCTAAAGTTTTTATTTCTGATATTTATTACACATGAGTTGTACTATATACCATAAAAAAATCTAGACGCCTAGACCCTCAGAAAGTGGTCAAACAGCCACTTCCGGTTTCATTTCAATCCAATATGGCAGCCAAACTAATTGACCAATCGAAATTCTGAAAGCATGTTGCACCAGTTCACATTAGGGACTATCAGTATAGAGCATTATCAGACCATTCCGTTCAGCAGTTTTCTCAAACGGCTTGACGAAAAAAGTTACGGAAGAAAGAAAGAAAGAAAGAAAGAAAAAACTGAACGATAATAATAGGGGCTTCGCCCTTCGGGCTTGGGCCCCTAAAAAACCGGACAATAAGAATAGGGGCCTCGCCCTTCAGGCTTGGGCCCCTAATTAAAGCCGCAAGCGGCGTCACTGGGGCCCAAGCTGATAAGATTCTGTTTCATAATTAATGAGGTCACATGTTAGACAATCAGCTGCAGGTAGATTGTATTATCAGTAACATGAGGTCGAAATGAAGTTGGTACCATGTATTTACCTGGTTTGGTTATCGAAATATGGTTTTCAGGATATATAATGAGCCATGTTCTTATGCACAATAATGAGATTACATAATCACATATAGCCATTTCTAATGCCAGTTACATCTTTCATTCAATGTCTTCATAATGACACGAGTTACATGTCCTGCTCTGCAACTGTGTTTTAGATATGACTGCTTTGCATATTAATGAGTTCACATGACCATATATGGTTATATGTTATTGTAATCAAATCTCTTGTTCACTGTTGTCATAATGACACAGGATTCATCTTCCTAACTGCAACAGTGTTTGAGATATAACGATTACGCATATTAATGAGCTCACGTGACTATATATGGTCATCTGTTATTTTAATCAAATCTCTTGTTCAATGTTGTCATAATAACACAGGATTCCACTTCCTAACTGCAACAGTGTTTGAGATATGACAGTTATGCATATTAATGAGCTCACATGACCATATATGGTCATTTGTTATTTTAATCGAATCTCTTGTTCAAGGTTGTCATAATAACACAGGATTCATCATCCTAACTACAACAGTGCTTGAGTTATAACAGTTATGCATATTAATGAGGTTAGAAGCCCCCACCGCATGGGTGCCCAGCCACGTGGCCTAACAGTGTGCTATTGGGGCAAAATGATGCATCTGATGACACAAATGCACATACAAAATTTGAAAGAAATCAGACTAATACAAAACATGTAGTTGCATAATTTCTATTTTCACAAAATCCAAGATGGCGGCCAAACCACGTGACTGATCAAAATAATATTATTTTTCTCGTATGCAGCTAACGCCAGGCATGGTAAATATAAAAACATCTAGTAGATTGGTTGAATCGTCTCTGAGAAACAAATACCCAAACTTTTGGTCAATTTTGCTTAAAATCCAAAATGGCGGCCAAACCATGTGACTGATCTGAAATTTTTTTTAGGTTTCTGAAAGGGCTTGATACACAGATGCCATGAAGCAAAATTGAAAATATTCCCTCAAGTGTTGCCAGAGTAAAAAACTACTTCCTGTTTAGAAGAAATCCAAAATGGTGGCCAAACCACGTGACCAATCGTAAACATTTTTTCAAACATAAATGGGATTCATATATAGAAGCTAAATACTACATATGAGAGCATTCTGCTTGGTGGTTCTGAAGAAGAAGATTTTCAAGTGTTTTTTGCCGTTTTTAGGAAAAACAAAATGGCGGGAAAAGTCACATGACCGCTAAAGTTTTTATTGCTGATATTTATTACACATGAGTTGTACTATATACCATAAAAAAATCTAGACGCCTAGACCCTCAGAAAGTGGTCAAACAGCCACTTCCGGTTTTATTTCAACCCAATATGGCTGCCAAACTAATTGTCCAATCGAAATTCTGAAAGCATGTTGCACCAGTTCACATTATGGACTATCAGTATAGAGCATTATCAGACCATTCTGTTCAGCGGTTTTCTCAAACGGCTTGACGAAAAAAGTTACGGAAGAAAGAAGATGAAGAAGAAGAAATTAAAGCCGCAAGCGGCGTCACCGGGGCCCAAGCTGACAAGATTCTGTTTCGTAATTAATGTGGTCACATGTTAGACAATCAGGTAGCTTGAATTATCAGTAACATGAGGTCAAAATGAAGTTGGTACCATGTATTTACTTGGTTTGGTTATCAAAATATGGTTTTCAGGATATATAATGAGCCATGTTCTTATGCACAATAATGAGATTACATAATCATATATTACATAATCATATATAGCCATTTCTAATGTCAGTTACATCTTTCATTCAATGTCTTCATAATGACACTAGTTACATGTCCTGCTCTGCGACAGTGTTTCAGATATGACTGCTATGCATATTAATGAGTTCACATGACCATATATGGTCATCTGTTATTTTAATCAAATCTCTTGTTCACTGTTGTCATAAGAACACAGGATTCATCTTCCTAACTGCAACAGTGTTTAAGATATAATGGTTATGCATATTAATGAGTTCACATGACCATATATGGTCATCTGTTAATCAAATCTCTTGTTCACTGTTGTCATAATAACACAGGATTCATCTTCCTAACTGCGACAGTGTTTTAGATATGACTGCTATGCATATTAATGAGTTCACATGACCATATATGGTTATCTATTATTTAATCAAATCTCTTGTTCACTGTTGTCATAATGACACAGGACACATCTTTCATTCAATGTCTTCATAATGACACTAGTTACATGTCCTACTCTGCGACAGTGTTTCAGATATGACTGCTATGCATATTAATGAGTTCACATGACCATATATGGTCATCTGTTATTTTAATCAAATCTCTTGTTCACTGTTGTCATAAGAACACAGGATTCATCTTCCTAACTGCAACAGTGTTTAAGATATAATGGTTATGCATATTAATGAGTTCACATGACCATATATGGTCATCTGTTATTTTAATCAAATCTCTTGTTCACTGTTGTCATAATAACACAGGATTCATCTTCCTAACTGCGACAGTGTTTTAGATATGACTGCTATGCATATTAATGAGTTCACATGACCATATATGGTTATCTGTTATTTTAATCAAATCTCTTGTTCACTGTTGTCATAATAACACAGGATTCCACTTCCTAACTGCAACAGTGTTTGAGATATGACAGTTATGCATATTAATGAGCTCACATGACCATATATGGTCATTTGTTATTTTAATCGAATCTCTTGTTCAAGGTTGTCATAATAACACAGGATTCATCATCCTAACTACAACAGTGCTTGAGTTATAACAGTTATGCATATTAATGAGGTTAGAAGCCCCCACCCCATGGGTGCCCAGCCACGTGGCCTAACATTGTGCTATTGGGGCAAAATGATGCATCTGATGACACAAATGCACATACAAAATTTGAAAGAAATCAGACTAATACAAAACATGTAGTTGCATAATTTCTATTTTCACATAATCCAAGATGGCGGCCAAACCACGTGACTGATCAAAATAATATTATTTTTCTCGTATGCAGCTAAGGCCAGGCATGGTAAATATAAAAACATATAGTAGATTGGTTGAATCGTCTCTGAGAAACAATTACCCAAACTTTTGGTCAATTTTGCTTAAAATCCAAAATGGCGGCCAAACCATGTGACTGATCTGAAATTTTGTTTAGGTTTCTGAAATAGTTTGATATACAGATGCCATGAAGCAAAATTGAAAATAATCCCTCAAGTGTTGCCAGAGTAAAAAACTACTTCCTGTTTAGAAGAAATCCAAAATGGTGGCCAAACCACGTGACCAATCGTAAACATTTTTTCAAACCTAAATCGGATTCATATATAGAAGCTAAATACAACACATGAGAGCATTCTACTTGGTGGTTCTGAAGAAGAAGATTTTTAAGTGTTTTTTGCCGTTTTTAGGAAAAACAAAATGGCGGGAAAAGTCACATGACCGCTAAAGTTTTTATTGCTGATATTTATTACACATGAGTTGTACTATATACCATAAAAAAAATCTAGACACCTAGACCCTCAGAAAGTGGTCAAACAGCCACTTCCGGTTTTATTTCAATCCAATATGGCTGCCAAACTAATTGGCCAATCAAAATTCTGAAAGCATGTTGCACCAGTTCATAGTAGAGCCTATCATTATAGAGCATTTTCAAACTATTTGGTTCAGCAGTTTTCTCAAACGGCTCGACGAAAAAAGTTACGGAAGAAAGAAAGAAAGAAAGAAAGAAAAAACTGAACGATAATAATAGGGGCCTCGCCCTTTGGGCTTGGGCCCCTAATTAAAGCCGCAAGCGGCATCACCGGGGCCCAAGCTGATCTATCATGACAAGATTCTGTTTCATAATAAATGAGGTCACATGTTAGACAATCAGGTAGCTTGTATTATCAGTAACATGAGGTCAAAATGAAGTTGGTACCATGTATTTACCTGGTTTGGTTATCGAAATATGGTTTTCAGGATATATAATGAGCCATGTTCTTATGCACAATAATGAGATTACATAATCATATATAGCCATTTCTAATGTCAGTTACATCTTTCATTCAATGTCTTCATAATGACACTAGTTACATGTCCTGCTCTGCGACAGTGTTTCAGATATGACTGCTATGCATATTAATGAGTTTACATGACCATATATGGTCATCTGTTATTTTAATCAAATCTCTTGTTCATTGTTGTCATAATAACACAGGATTCATCTTCCTAACTGCAACAGTGTTTAAGATATAATGGTTATGCATATTAATGAGTTCACATGACCATATATGGTCATCTGTTATTTTAATCAAATCTCTTGTTCACTGTTGTCATAATAACACAGGATTCATCTTCCTAACTGCAACAGTGTTTAAGATATAATGGTTATGCATATTAATGAGTTCACGTGACCATATATGGTCATCTGTTATTTTAATCAAATCTCTTGTTCAACGTTGTCATGATAACACAGGAATCATCTTCCTAACTCCAACAGTGCTTGAGATATATCAGTTATGCATATTAATGAGGTTAGAAGCCCCCACCCCATGGGTGCCCAGCCACGTGGCCTAACAGTGTGCTATTGAGGCAAAATGATGCATCTGATGACACAAATGCACATACAAAATTTGAAAGAAATCAGACAAAACATGTAGTTGCATAATTTCTATTTTCACAAAATCCAAGATGGCGGCCAAACCACGTGACTGATAAAAATAATATTATTTTTCTCGTATGCAGCTAAGGCCAGGCATGGTAAATATGAAAACATCTAGTAGATTGGTTGAATCATCTCTGAGAAACAAATACCCAAACTTTTGGTAAATTTTGCTTAAAATCCAAAATGGCGGCCAAATCATGTGACTGATCTGAAATTTTTTTTAGGTTTCTGAAAGGGCTTGAAACACAGATGCCATGAAGCAAAATTGAAAATATTCCCTCAAGTGTTGCCAGAGTAAAAAACTACTTCCTGTTTAGAAGAAATCCAAAATGGTGGCCAAACCACGTGACCAATCGTAATATTTTTTTCAAACGTAAATGGGATTCATATATAGAAGCTAAATACAACATATGAGAGCATTCTGCTAGGTGGTTCTGAAGAAGAAGATTTTCAAGTGTTTTTTGCCGTTTTTAGGAAAAACAAAATGGCGGGAAAAGTCACGTGACCGCTAAAGTTTTTATTGCTGATATCTATTACACATGAGTTGTACTATATACCATAAAAAAATCTAGACGCCTAGACCCTCAGAAAGTGGTCAAACAGCCACTTCCGGTTTTATTTCAATCCAATATGGCTGCCAAACTAATTGACCAATCGAAATTCTGAAAGCATGTTGCACCAGTTCACATTAGGGACTATCAGTATAGAGCATTATCAGACCATTCCGTTCAGTGGTTTTCTCAAACGGCTTGACGAAAAAAGTTACGGAAGAAAGAAAGAAAGAAAGAAAGAAAAAACTGAACGATAATAATAGGGGCCTCGCCCTTTGGGCTTGGGCCCCTAAAAACCGGACAATAAGAATAGGGGCCTCGCCCTTCGGGCTTGGGCCCCTAAAAACCGGACAATAAGAATAGGGGCCTCGCCCTTCAGGCTTGGGCCCCTAAAAACCGGACAATAAGAATAGGGGCCTCGCCCTTCAGGCTTGGGCCCCTAAAAAAACCGGACAATAAGAATAGGGGCCTCGCCCTTTGGGCTTGGGCCCCTAAAAACCGGACAATAAGAATAGGGGCCTCGCCCTTCAGGCTTGGGCCCCTAATTAAAGCTGCAAGCAGCATCACAGGGGCCCAAGTATACATGCCATAAATAATGTCAAATGATACACATGATACACAATTAGTTTGAATGATTAGTACCATGAGGTCGAAATGCAGTTGGTTCCATATATTTATTTGAGATATAAAGGTTATTAATATATGGTCATCATCTGTTATTTTAATC
>NW_028188680.1:0-98892 GCF_978046115.1 Saccoglossus kowalevskii
GAAAAGTGTGGCAAAGTACTGAAAAGTTGTGGCGAAGTGCTGAAAAGTCGTGGCAAAGTACTGAAAAGTGTGGCAAAGTACTGAAAAGTTGTGGCAAAGTCGTGGCAAAGTACTGAAAAGAGTGGCAAAGTACTGAAAAGTTGTGGCAAATTCGTGGCAAAGTACTGAAAAGTGTGGCAAAGTACTGAAAAGTTGTGGCGAAGTACTGAAAAGTCGTGGCAATGTACTGAAAAGTGTGGCAAAGTACTGAAAAGTTGTGGCAAAGTGCTGAAAAGTGTGGCAAAGTACTGAAAAGTTGTGGCAAAGTGCTGAAAAGTGTGGCAAAGTACTGAAAAGTTCTGGCAAAGTGCTGAAAAGTAGAGGCAAAGTACTGAAAATTCGTGGCAAAGTCGTGGCAAAGTACTGAAAATGTGGCAAAGTACTGAAAAGTTGTGGCAAAGTACTGAAAAGTGTGGCAAAGTACTGAAAAGTTTTGGCAAAGTGCTGAAAAGTGTGGCAAAGTACTGAAAAGTTGTGGCAAAGTGCTGAAAAGTGTGGCAAAGTACTGAAAAGTTGTGGCAAAGTACTGAAAAGTGTGGCAAAGTACTGAAAGGTTGTGGCGAAGTGCTGAAAAGTCGTGGCAAAGTACTGAAAAGTGTGGCAAAGTACTGAAAAGTTGTGGCAAAGTGCTGAAAAGTGTGGCAAAGTACTGAAAAGTTGTGGCAAAGTGCTGAAAAGTGTGGCAAAGTTCTGAAAAGTTTTGGCAAAGTGCTGAAAAGTAGTGGCAAAGTACTGAAAAGTCGTGGCAAAGTACTGAAAAGTGTGGCAAAGTACTGAAGAATTGTGGCAAAGTCGTGGCACAGTCCTGAAAAGAATGGCAAAGTGCTGCAAAGTCGTGGCAAAGTACTGAAAAGTGTGGAAAGTACTGATAAGTTGTGGCAAAGTGCTGAAAAGTGTGGCAAAGTGCTGCAAAGTCGTGGCAAAGTACTGAAAAGTGTGGCAAAGTACTGAAAAGTTGTGGCAAAGTGCTGAAAAGTGTGGCAAAGTACTGAAAAGTTGTGGCAAAGTGCTGAAAAGTGTGGCAAAGTTCTGAAAAGTTGTGGCAAAGTGCTGAAAAGTAGTGGCAAAGTACTGAAAAGTCGTGGCAAAGTACTGAAAAGTGTGGCAAAGTACTGAAGAGTTGTGGCAAAGTCGTGGCACAGTCCTGAAAAGAATGGCAAAGTGCTGCAAAGTCGTGGCAAAGTACTGAAAAGTGTGGAAAGTACTGAAAAGTTGTGGCAAAGTGCTGAAAAGTGTGGCAAAGTGCTGCAAAGTCGTGGCAAAGTACTGAAAAGTGTGGCAAAGTACTGAAAAATTGTGGCAAAGTGCTGAAAAGTGTGGCAAAGTACTGAAAAGTTGTGGCAAAGTGCTGAAAAGTGTGGCAAAGTGCTGCAAAGTCGTGGCAAAGCACTGAAAAGTTGTGGCAAAGTCGTGGCAAAGTACTGAAAAGTGTGGCAAAGTACTGACAAGTTGTGGCAAAGTCGTGGCAAATTACTGAAAAGTGTGGCAAAGTACTGAAAAGTTGTGGCGAAGTGCTGAAAAGTCGTGGTAATGTACTGAAAAGTGTGGCAAAGTACTGAAAAGTTGTGGCAAAGTGCTGAAAAGTGTGGCAAAGTACTGAAAAGTTGTGGCAAAGTGCTGAAAAGTGTGGCAAAGTACTGAAAAGTTGTGGCAAAGTGCTGAAAAGTAGTGGCAAAGTACTGAAAAGTCGTGGCAAAATCGTGGCAAAGTACTGAAAAGTGTGGCAATGTACTGAAAAGTTGTGGCGAAGTGCTGAAAAGTCGTGGCAAAGTACTGAAAAGTGTGGCAAAGTACTGAAAAGTTGTGGCAAAGTCGTGGCAAAGTACTGAAAAGAGTGGCAAAGTACTGAAAAGTTGTGGCAAAGTCGTGGCAAACTACTGAAAATTGTGGCAAAGTACTGAAAAGTTGTGGCGAAGTGCTGAAAAGTCGTGGCAATGTACTGAAATGTGTGGCAAAGTACTGCAAAGTTGTGGCAAAGTGCTGAAAAGTGTGGCAAAGTACTGAAAAGTTGTGGCAAAGTGCTGAAAAGTGTGGCAAAGTACTGAAAAGTTCTGGCAAAGTGCTGCAAAGTCGTGGCAAAGTACTGAAAAGTGTGGCAAAGTAAAGAAAAGTTGTGGCAAAGTGCTGAAAAGTGTGGCAAAGTACTGAAAAGTTGTGGCAAAGTACTGAAAAGTAGTGGCAAAGTACTGAAAAGTCGAGGCAAAGTTGTGGCAAAGTACTGAAAAGTGAGGCAAAGAACTGAAAAGTTGTGGCGAAGTCGTGGCAAAGTACTGAAAAGAGTGGCAAAGTGCTGCAAAGTCGTGGCAAAGTACTGAAAAGTGTGGCAAAGTACTGAAAAGTAGTGGCAAAGTACTGAAAAGTAGTGGCAAAGTACTGAAAAGTGTGGCAAAGTACTGAAAAGTTGTGGCAAAGTCGTGGCTAAGTACTGAAAAGAGTGGCAAAGTACTGAAAAGTTGTGGCAAAGTGCTGCAAAGTCGTGGCAAAGTACTGAAAAGTGTGGCAAAGTACTGAAAGATTGTGGCAAAGTGCTGAAAAGTGTGGCAAAGTACTGAAAAGTTGTGGCAAATTGCTGAAAAGTGTGGCAAAGTACTGAAAAGTTGTGGCAAAGTTCTGAAAAGTAGTGGCAAAGTACTGAAATGTCGTGGCAAAGTCGCGGCAAAGTACTGAAAAGTGTGGCAAAGTACTGAAAAGTTGTGGCGAAGTGTTGAAAAGTTGTGGCAAAGTACTGAAAAGTGTGGCAAAGTACTGAAGAGTTGTGGCAAAGTCGTGGCAAAGTACTGAAAAGAGTTGCAAAGTGCTGCAAAGTCGTGGCAAAGTACTGAAAAGTGTGGCAAAGTACTGAAAAGTTGTGGCAAAGTGCTGAAAAGTAGTGGCAAAGTACTGAAAAGTCGTGGCAAAGTCGTGGCAAAGTACTGAAAAGTGTGGCAAAGTACTGAAAAGTTGTGGCGAAGTGCTGAAAAGTCGTGGCAAAGTACTGAAAAGTGTGGCAAAGTACTGAAAAGTTGTGGCAAAGTCGTGGCAAAGTACTGAAAAGAGTGGCAAAGTACTGAAAAGTTGTGGCAAATTCGTGGCAAAGTACTGAAAAGTGTGGCAAAGTACTGAAAAGTTGTGGCGAAGTACTGAAAAGTCGTGGCAATGTACTGAAAAGTGTGGCAAAGTACTGAAAAGTTGTGGCAAAGTGCTGAAAAGTGTGGCAAAGTACTGAAAAGTTGTGGCAAAGTGCTGAAAAGTGTGGCAAAGTACTGAAAAGTTCTGGCAAAGTGCTGAAAAGTAGAGGCAAAGTACTGAAAATTCGTGGCAAAGTCGTGGCAAAGTACTGAAAATGTGGCAAAGTACTGAAAAGTTGTGGCAAAGTACTGAAAAGTGTGGCAAAGTACTGAAAAGTTTTGGCAAAGTGCTGAAAAGTGTGGCAAAGTACTGAAAAGTTGTGGCAAAGTGCTGAAAAGTGTGGCAAAGTACTGAAAAGTTGTGGCAAAGTACTGAAAAGTGTGGCAAAGTACTGAAAGGTTGTGGCGAAGTGCTGAAAAGTCGTGGCAAAGTACTGAAAAGTGTGGCAAAGTACTGAAAAGTTGTGGCAAAGTGCTGAAAAGTGTGGCAAAGTCGTGGCAAAGTACTGAAAAGTGTGGCAAAGTACTGAAAAGTTGTGGCGAAGTGCTGAAAAGTCGTGGCAAGTACTGAAAAGTGTGGCAAAGTACTGAAAAGTTGTGGCAAAGTGCTGAAAAGTGTGGCAAAGTACTGAAAAGTTGTGGCAAAGTGCTGAAAAGTGTGGCAAAGTACTGAAAAGTTCTGGCAAAGTGCTGAAAAGTAGAGATAAAGTACTGAAAATTCGTGGCAAAGTCGTGGCAAAGTACTGAAAAGTTGTGGCAAAGTCGTGGCAAAGTACTGAAAAGAGTGGCAAAGTACTGAAAAGTTGTGGCAAAGTCGTGGCAAAGTACTGAAAAGTATGGCAAAGTACTGAAAAGTTGGGCGAAGTGCTGAAAAGTCGTGGCAATGTACTGAAAAGTGTGGCAAAGTACTGAAAAGTTGTGGCAAAGTGCTTAAAAGTGTGGCAAAGTTCTGAAAAGTTGTGGCAAAGTGCTGAAGAGTAGTGGCAAAGTACTGAAAAGTCGTGGCAAAGTACTGAAAAGTGTGGCAAAGTACTGAAGAGTTGTGGCAAAGTCGTGGCAAAGTACTGAAAAGAATGGCAAAGTGCTGCAAAGTCGTGGCAAAGTACTGAAAAGTGTGGCAAAGTACTGAAAAGTTGTGGCAAAGTGCTGAAAAGTGTGGCAAAGTGCTGCAAAGTCGTGGCAAAGTACTGAAAAGTGTGGCAAAGTACTGAAAAGTTGTGGCAAAGTGCTGAAAGGTGTGGCAAAGTACTGAAAAGTTGTGGCAAAGTGCTGAAAAGTGTGGCAAAGTGCTGTAAAGTCGTGTCAAAGTACTGAAAAGTGTGGCAAAGTAAAGAAAAGTTGTGGCAAAGTGCTGAAAAGTGTAGCAAAGTACTGAAAAGTTGTGGCAAAGTGCTGAAAAGTAGTGGCAAAGTAGTGAAAAGTCGAGGCAAAGTTGTGGCAAAGTACTGAAAAGTGTGGCAAAGTACTGAAGAGTTGTGGCAAAGTCGTGGCAAAGTACTGAAAAGAATGGCAAAGTGCTGCAAAGTCGTGGCAAAGTACTGAAAAGTGTGGCAAAGTACTGAAAAGTTGTGGCAAAGTGCTGAAAAGTGTGGCAAAGTGCTGCAAAGTCGTGGCAAAGTACTGAAAAGTGTGGCAAAGTACTGAAAAGTTGTGGCAAAGTGCTGAAAGGTGTGGCAAAGTACTGAAAGTTGTGGCAAAGTGCTGAAAAGTGTGGCAAAGTGCTGTAAAGTCGTGTCAAAGTACTGAAAAGTGTGGCAAAGTAAAGAAAAGTTGTGGCAAAGTGCTGAAAAGTGTAGCAAAGTACTGAAAAGTTGTGGCAAAGTGCTGAAAAGTAGTGGCAAAGTAGTGAAAAGTCGAGGCAAAGTTGTGGCAAAGTACTGAAAAGTGAGGCAAAGTACTGAAAAGTTGTGGCGAAGTCGTGGCAAAGTACAGAAAAGAGTGACAAAGTGCTGCAAAGTCGAGGCAAAGTACTGAAAAGTGTGGCAAAGTACTGAAAAGTAGTGGCAAAGTACTGAAAAGTCGTGGCAAAGTCGTGGCAAAGTACTGAAAAGTGTGGCAAAGTACTGAAAAGTTGTGGCAAAGTCGTGGCTACGTACTGAAAAGAGTGGCAAAGTACTGAAAAGTTGTGGCAAAGTGCTGCAAAGTCGTGGCAAAGTACTGAAAAGTGTGGCAAAGTACTGACAAGTTGTGGCAAAGTGCTGAAAAGTGTGGCAAAGTACTGAAAAGTTGTGGCAAAGTGCTGAAAAGTGTGGCAAAGTACTGAAAAGTTGTGGCAAAGTTCTGAAAAGTAGTGGCAAAGTACTGAAAAGTCGTGGCAAAGTCGTGGCAAAGTACTGAAAAGTGTGGCAAAGTACTGAAAAGTTGTGGCGAAGTGCTGAAAAGTCGTGGCAAAGTACTGAAAAGTGTGGCAAAGTACTGAAGAGTTGTGGCGAAGTGCTGAAAAGTCGTGGCAAAGTACTGAAAAGTGTGGCAAAGTACTGAAAAGTTGTGGCAAAATCGTTGCAAAGTACTGAAAAGAGTGGCAAAGTACTGAAAAGTTGTGGCAAAGTCGTGGCAAAGCACTGAAAAATGTGGCAAAGTACTGAAAAGTTGTGGCGAAGTGCTGAAAAGTCGTGGGAAAGTACTGAAAAGTGTGGCAAAGTACTGAAAAGTTGTGGCAAAGTGCTGAAAAGTGTGGCAATGTACTGAAAAGTTGTGGCAAAGTGCTGAAAAGTGTGGCAAAGTACTGAAAAGTTGTGGCAAAGTGCTGAAAAGTAGTGGCAAAGTACTGAAAAGTCGTGGCAAAGTACTGAAAAGTGTGGCAAAGTACTGAAGAGTTGTGGCAAAGTCGTGGCAAAGTACTGAAACGAGTGGCAAAGTGCTGCAAAGTCGTGGCAAAGTGTTGAAAAGTGTGGCAAAGTGTGGCAAAGTACTGAAAAGTTGTGGCAAAGTGCTGAAAAGTGTGGCAAAGTGCTGCAAAGTCGTGGCAAAGTGCTGAAAAGTGTGGCAAAGTACTGAAAAGTTGTGGGCAAAGTGCTGAAAAGTGTGGCAAAGTACTGAAAAGTAGTGGCGAAGTGCTGAAAAGTCGTGGCAAAGTACTGAAAAGTGTGGCAAAGCACTGAAAAGTTGTGGCAAAGTCGTGGCAAAGTACTGAAAAGTGTGGCAAAGTACTGAAAAGTTGTGGCAAAGTCGTGGCAAATTACTGAAAAGTGTGGCAAAGTACTGGAAAGTTGTGGCGAAGTGCTGAAAAGTCGTGGCAATGTACTGAAAAGTGTGGCAAAGTACTGAAAAGTTGTGGCAAAGTGGTGAAAAGTGTGGCAAAGTACTGAAAAGTTGTGGCAAAGTGCTGAAAAGTGTGGCAAAGTACTGAAAAGTTGTGGCAAAGTGCTGAAAAGTAGTGGCAAAGTACTGAAAAGTCGTGGCAAAGTCGTGGCAAAGTACTGAAAAGTGTGGCAAAGTACTGAAAAGTTGTGGCGAAGTGCTGAAAAGTCGTGGCAAAGTACTGAAAAGTGTGGCAAAGTACTCAAAAGTTGTGGCAAAGTCGTGGCAAAGTACTGAAAAGAGTGGCAAAGTACTGCAAAGTCATGGCAAAGTACTGAAAAGTGTGGCAAAGTACTGACAAGTTGTGGCAAAGTGCTGAAAAGTGTGGCAAAGTGCTGAAAAGTTGTGGCAAAGTGCTGAAGAGTAGTGGCAAAGTACTGAAAAGTCGTGGCAAAGTACTGAAAAGTGTGGCAAAGTACTGAAGAGTTGTGGCAAAGTCGTGGCAAAGTACTGAAAAGAATGGCAAAGTGCTGCAAAGTCGTGGCAAAGTACTGAAAAGTGTGACAAAGTACTGAAAAGTTGTGGCAAAGTGCTGAAAAGTGTGGCAAAGTACTGAAAAGTTGTGGCAAAGTGCTGAAAAGTGTGGCAAAGTGCTGAAAAGTGTGGCAAAGTACTGAAAAGTTGTGGCAAAGTGCTGAAAAGTGTGGCAAAGTACTGAAAAGTAGTGGCGAAGTGCTGAAAAGTCGTGGCAAAGTACTGAAAAGTGTGGCAAAGCACTGAAAAGTTGTGGCAAAGTCGTGGCAAAGTACTGAAAAGTGTGGCAAAGTACTGAAAAGTTGTGGCAAAGTCGTGGCAAATTACTGAAAAGTGTGGCAAAGTACTGGAAAGTTGTGGCGAAGTGCTGAAAAGTCGTGGCAATGTACTGAAAAGTGTGGCAAAGTACTGAAAAGTTGTGGCAAAGTGCTGAAAAGTGTGGCAAAGTACTGAAAAGTTGTGGCAAAGTGCTGAAAAGTGTGGCAAAGTACTGAAAAGTTGTGGCAAAGTGCTGAAAAGTAGTGGCAAAGTACTGAAAAGTCGTGGCAAAGTCGTGGCAAAGTACTGACAAGTGTGGCAAAGTACTGAAAAGTTGTGGCGAAGTGCTGAAAAGTCGTGGCAAAGTACTGAAAAGTGTGGCAAAGTACTCAAAAGTTGTGGCAAAGTCGTGGCAAAGTACTGAAAAGAGTGGCAAAGTACTGCAAAGTCGTGGCAAAGTACTGAAAAGTGTGGCAAAGTACTGACAAGTTGTGGCAAAGTGCTGAAAAGTGTGGCAAAGTGCTGAAAAGTTGTGGCAAAGTGCTGAAGAGTAGTGGCAAAGTACTGAAAAGTCGTGGCAAAGTACTGAAAAGTGTGGCAAAGTACTGAAGAGTTGTGGCAAAGTCGTGGCAAAGTACTGAAAAGAATGGCAAAGTGCTGCAAAGTCGTGGCAAAGTACTGAAAAGTGAGGCAAAGTACTGAAAAGTTGTGGCAAAGTGCTGAAAAGTGTGGCAAAGTACTGAAAAGTTGTGGCAAAGTGCTGAAAAGTGTGGCAAAGTGCTGAAAAGTGTGGCAAAGTGCTGCAAAGTCGTGGCAAAGTACTGAAAAGTGTGGCAAAGTACTGAAAAGTTGTGGCAAAGTGCTGAAAAGTGTGGCAAAGTACTGAAAAGTTGTGGCAAAGTGCTGAAAAGTGTGGCAAAGTGCTGCAAAGTCGTGGTAAAGTACTGAAAAGTGTGGCAAAGTAAAGAAAAGTTGTGGCAAAGTGCTGAAAAGTGTGGCAAAGTACTGAAAAGTTGTGGCGAAGTGCTGAAAAGTCGTGGCAAAGTACTGAAAAGTGTGGCAAAGTACTGAAAAGTTGTGGCAAAGTCGTGGCAAAGTACTGAAAAGAGTGGCAAAGTACTGCAAAGTCGTGGCAAAGTACTGAAAAGTGTGGCAAAGTACTGACAAGTTGTGGCAAAGTGCTGAAAAGTGTGGCAAAGTACTGAAAAGTAGTGGCAAAGTGCTGAAAAGTGTGGCAAAGTTCTTAAAAGTTGTGGCAAAGTGCTGAAGAGTAGTGGCAAAGTACTGAAAAGTCGTGGCAAAGTACTGAAAAGTGTGGCAAAGTACTGATGAGTTGTGGCAAAGTCGTGGCAAAGTACTGAAAAGAATGGCAAAGTGCTGCAAAGTCGTGGCAAAGTACTGAAAAGTGTGGCAAAGTACTGAAAAGTTGTGGCAAAGTGCTGAAAAGTGTGGCAAAGTGCTGCAAAGTCGTGGCAAAGTACTGAAAAGTGTGGCAAAGTACTGAAAAGTTGTGGCAAAGTGCTGAAAAGTGTGGCAAAGTACTGAAAAGTTGTGGCAAAGTGCTGAAAAGTGTGGCAAAGTGCTGCAAAGTCGTGGCAAAGTACTGAAAAGTGTGGCAAAGTAAAGAAAAGTTGTGGCAAAGTGCTGAAAAGTGTGGCAAAGTACTGAAAAGTTGTGGCAAAGTGCTGAAAAGTAGTGGCAAAGTAGTGAAAAGTCGAGGCAAAGTTGTGGCAAAGTACTGAAAAGTGAGGCAAAGTACTGAAAAGTTGTGGTGAAGTCGTGGCAAAGTACTGAAAAGAGTGGCAAAGTGCTGCAAAGTCGTGGCAAAGTACTGAAAGTGTGGCAAAGTACTGAAAAGTAGTGGCAAAGTATACTGAAAGTCGTGGCAAAGTCGTGGCAAAGTACTGAAAAGTGTGGCAAAGTACTGAAAAGTTGTGGCAAAGTCGTGGCTAAGTACTGAAAAGAGTGGCAAAGTACTGAAAAGTTGTGGCAAAGTGCTGCAAAGTCGTGGCAAAGTTCTGAAAAGTGTGGCAAAGTACTGACAAGTTGTGGCAAAGTGCTGAAAAGTGTGGCAAAGTACTGAAAAGTGTGGCAAAGTACTGAAAAGTTGTGGCAAAGTGCTGAAAAGTGTGGCAAAGTACTGAAAAGTTGTGGCAAAGTACTGAAAAGTAGTGGCGAAGTGCTGAAAAGTCGTGGCAAAGTACTGAAAAGTGTGGCAAAGTACTGAAAAGTTGTGGCAAAATCGTGGCAAAGTACTGAAAAGAGTGGCAAAGTACTGAAAAGTTGTGGCAAAGTCGTGGCAAAGTACTGAAAAGTGTGGCAAAGTACTGAAAAGTTATGGCGAAGTGCTGAAAAGTCGTGGCAAAGTACTGAAAAGTGTGGCAAAGTACTGAAAAGTTGTGGCAAAGTGCTGAAAAGTGTGGCAAAGTAATGAAAAGTTGTGGCAAAGTGCTGAAAAGTGTGGCAAAGTACTGAAAAGTTGTGGCAAAGTGCTGAAAAGTAGTGGCAAAGTACTGAAAAGTCGTGGCAAAGTACTGAAAAGTGTGGCAAAGTACTGAAGAGTTGTGGCAAAGTCGTGGCAAAGTACTGAAACGAGTGGCAAAGTGCTGCAAAGTCGTGGCAAAGTACTGAAAAGTGTGGCAAAGTACTGAAAAGTTGTGGCAAAGTGCTGCAAAGTCGTGGCAAAGTACTGAAAAGTGTGGCAAAGTAAAGAAAAGTTGTGGCAAAGTGCTGAAAAGTGTGGCAAAGTACTGAAAAGTTGTGGCAAAGTGCTGAAAAGTAGTGGCAAAGTACTGACAAGACGTGGCAAAGTCGTGGCAAAGTACTGAAAAGTGTGGCAAAGTACTGAAAAGTTGTGGCGAAGTGCTGAAAAGTCGAGGCAAAGTACTGAAAAGTGTGGCAAAGTACTGAAGAGTTGCGGCACAGTGCTGAAAAGTGTGGCAAAGTAGTGAAAAGTTGTGGCAAAGTGCTGAAAAGTGTGGCAAAGTACTGAAAAGTTGTGGCAAAGTGCAGAAAAGTAGTGGCAAAGTACTGAAAAGTCGAGGCAAAGTCGTGGCAAAGTACTGAAAAGTGAGGCAAAGTACTGAAAAGATGTAGCGAAGTCGTGGCAAAGTACTGAAAAGAGTGGCAAAGTGCTGCAAAGTCGTGGCAAAGTACTGAAAAGTGTGGCAAAGTACTGAAAAGTAGTGGCAAAGTACTTAAAAGTCGTGGCAAAGTCGTGGCAAAGTACAGAAAAGTGTGGCAAGGTACTGAAAAGTTGTGGCGAAGTGCTGAAAAGTCGTGGCAAAGTACTGAAAAGTGTGGCAAAGTACAGAAAAGTGTGGCAAAGTACTGAAAAGTTGTGGCGAAGTGCTGAAAAGTCGTGGCAAAGTACTGAAAAGTGTGGCAAAGTACTGAAAAGTTGTGGCAAAATGCTGAAAAGTGTGGCAAAATACTGAAAAGTTGTGGCAAAGTGCTGAAAAGTGTGGCAAAGTTCTGAAAAGTTGTGGCAAATGCTGAAAAGTAGTGGCAAAGTACTGAAAAGTCGTGGCAAAGTACTGAAAAGTGTGGCAAAGTACTGAAGAGTTGTGGCAAAGTCGTGGCAAAGTACTGAAAAGAATGGCAAAGTGCTGCAAAGTCGTGGCAAAGTACTGAAAAGTTGTGGCAAATTACTGAAAAGTTGTGGCAAAGTGCTGAAAAGTGTGGCAAAGTACTGAAAAGTGTGGCAAAGTACTGAAAAGTTGTGGCAAAGTGCTGAAAAGTTGTGGCAAAGTGCTGAAAAGTTGTGGCAAAGTTCTGAAAAGTAGTGGCAAAGTACTGAAAAGTCGTGGCAAAGTCGTGGCAAAGTACTGAAAAGTGTGGCAAAGTACTGACAAGTTGTGGCAAAGTGCTGAAAAGTGTGGCAAAGTACTGAAAAGTTGTGGCAAAGTTCTGAAAAGTAGTGGCAAAGTACTGAAAAGTCGTGGCAAAGTCGTGGCAAAGTACTGAAAAGTGTGGCAAAGTACTGACAAGTTGTGGCAAAGTGCTGAAAAGTGTGGCAAAGTACTGAAAAGTAGTGGCGAAGTGCTGAAAAGTCGTGGCAAAGTACTGAAAAGTGTGGCAAAGTACTGAAAAGTTGTGGCAAAATCGTGGCAAAGTACTGAAAAGAGTGGCAAAGTACTGAAAAGTTGTGGCAAAGTCATGGCAAAGTACTGAAAAGTGTGGCAAAGTACTGAAAAGTTGTGGCGAAGTGCTGAAAAGTCGTGGCAAAGTACTGAAAAGTGTGGCAAAGTACTGAAAAGTTGTGGCAAAGTGCTGAAAAGTGTGGCAAAGTACTGAAAAGTTGTGGCAAAGTGCTGAAAAGTGTGGCAAAGTACTGAAAAGTTGTGGCAAAGTGCTGAAAAGTAGTGGCAAAGTACTGAAAAGTCGTGGCAAAGTACTGAAAAGTGTGGCAAAGTACTGAAGAGTTGTGGCAAAGTCGTGGCAAAGTACTGAAACGAGTGGCAAAGTGCTGCAAAGTCGTGGCAAAGTACTGAAAAGTGTGGCAAAGTACTGAAAAGTTGTGGCAAAGTGCTGAAAAGTGTGGCAAAGTGCTGCAAAGTCGTGGCAAAGTGCTGAAAAGTGTGGTAAAGTACTGAAAAGTTGTGGCAAAGTGCTGAAAAGTGTGGCAAAGTACTGAAAAGTAGTGGCGAAGTGCCGAAAAGTCGTGGCCAAGTACTGAAAAGTGTGGCAAAGCACTGAAAAGTTGTGGCAAAGTACAGAAAAGTGTGGCAAAGTACTGAAAAGTTGTGGCAAAGTCGTGGCAAATTACTGAAAAGTGTAGCAAAGTACTGAAAAGTTGTGGCGAAGTGCTGAAAAGTCGTGGCAAAGTACTGAAAAGTTGTGGCAAAGTGCTGAAAAGTGTGGCAAAGTACTGACAAGTTGTGGCAAAGTGCTGAAATGTAGTGGCAAAGTACTGAAAAGTCGTGGCAAAGTCGTGGCAAAGTACTGAAAAGTGTAGCAAAGAACAGAAAAGTTGTGGCAAAGTGCTGAAAAGTGTGGCAAAGTACTGAAAAGTTGTGGCAAAGTGCTGAAAAGTGTGGCAAAGTACTGACAAGTTGTGGCAAAGTGCTGAAATGTAGTGGCAAAGTACTGAAAAGTCGTGGCAAAGTCGTGGCAAAGTACTGAAAAGTGTGGCAAAGTACTGAAAAGTTGTGGCGAAGTGCTGAAAAGTCGTGGCAAAGTACTGAAAAGTGTGGCAAAGTACTGAAAAGTTGTGGCAAAGTCGTGGCAAAGTACTGAAAAGTGTGGCAAAGTACTGAAGAGTTGTGGCAAAGTCGTTGCAAAGTACTGAAAAGAATGGCAAAGTGCTGCAAAGTCGTGGCAAAGTACTGAAAAGTGTGGCAAAGTACTGAAAAGTTGTGGCAAAGTGCTGAAAAGTGTGGCAAAGTGCTGCAAAGTCGTGGCAAAGTACTGAAAAGTGTGGCAAAGTACTGAAAAGTTGTGGCAAAGTGCTGAAAAGTGTGGCAAAGTACTGAAGAGTTGTGGCAAAGTCGTGGCAAAGTACTGAAAAGAGTGGCAAAGTACTGAAAAGTTGTGGCAAAGTCGTGACAAAGTACTGAAAAGTGTGGCAAAGTACTGAAAAGTTGTGGCAAAATCGTGGCAAAGTACTGAAAAGAGTGGCAAAGTACTGAAAAGTTGTGGCAAAGTCGTGGCAAAGTACTGAAAAGTGTGGCAAAGTACTGAAAAGTTGTGGCGAAGTGCTGAAAAGTCGTGGCAAAGTACTGAAAAGTGTGGCAAAGTACTGAAAAGTTGTGGCAAAGTGCTGAAAAGTGTGGCAAAGTACTGAAAAGTTGTGGCAAAGTGCTGAAAAGTGTGGCAAAGTACTGAAAAGTGTGGCAAAGTACTGAAGAGTTGTGGCAAAGTCGTGGCAAAGTACTGAAACGAGTGGCAAAGTGCTGCAAAGTCGTGGCAAAGTACTGAAAAGTGTGGCAAAGTACTGAAAAGTTGTGGCAAAGTGCTGAAAAGTGTGGCAAAGTGCTGCAAAGTCGTGGCAAAGTGCTGAAAAGTGTGGCAAAGTACTGAAAAGTTGTGGCAAAGTGCTGAAAAGTGTGGCAAAGTACTGAAAAGTAGTGGCGAAGTGCCGAAAAGTCGTGGCCAAGTACTGAAAAGTGTGGCAAAGCACTGAAAAGTTGTGGCAAAGTCGTGGCAAAGTACTGAAAAGTGTGGCAAAGTACTGAAAAGTTGTGGCAAAGTCGTGGCAAATTACTGAAAAGTGTAGCAAAGTACTGAAAAGTTGTGGCGAAGTGCTGAAAAGTCGTGGCAATGTACTGAAAAGTGTGGCAAAGTACAGAAAAGTTGTGGCAAAGTGCTGAAAAGTGTGGCAAAGTACTGAAAAGTTGTGGCAAAGTGCTGAAAAGTGTGGCAAAGTACTGAAAAGTTGTGGCAAAGTGCTGAAAAGTAGTGGCAAAGTACTGAAAAGTCGTGGCAAAGTCGTGGCAAAGTACTGAAAAGTGTGGCAAAGTACTGAAAAGTTGTGGCGAAGTGCTGAAAAGTCGTGGCAAAGTACTGAAAAGTGTGGCAAAGTACTGAAAAGTTGTGGCAAAGTCGTGGCAAAGTACTGAAAAGAGTGGCAAAGTACTGAAAAGTTGTGGCAAAGTCGTGGCAAAGTACTGAAAAGTGTGGCAAAGTACTGAAGAGTTGTGGCAAAGTCGTGGCAAAGTACTGAAAAGAATGGCAAAGTGCTGCAAAGTCGTGGCAAAGTACTGAAAAGTGTGGCAAAGTACTGAAAAGTTGTGGCAAAGTGCTGAAAAGTGTGGCAAAGTGCTGCAAAGTCGTGGCAAAGTACTGAAAAGTGTGGCAAAGTACTGAAAAGTTGTGGCAAAGTGCTGAAAAGTGTGGCAAAGTACTGAAAAGTTGTGGCAAAGTGCTGAAAAGTGTGGCAAAGTGCTGCAAAGACGTGGCAAAGTACTGAAAAGTGTGGCAAAGTACTGAAAAGTTGTGGCAAAATGCTGAAAAGTGTGGCAAAGTACTGAAAAGTTGTGGCAAAGTGTTGAAAAGTGTGACAAAGTACTGAAAAGTTGTGGCAAAGTTCTGAAAAGTAGTGGCAAAGTACTGAAGAGTTGTGGCAAAGTCGTGGCAAAGTACTGAAAAGTTGTGGCAAAGTGCTGAAAAGTGTGGCAAAGTGCTGCAAAGTCGTGGCAAAGTACTGAAAAGTTGTGGCAAAGTGCTGAAAAGTGTGGCAAAGTACTGAAAAGTTGTGGCAAAGTGCTGAAAAGTGTGGCAAAGTACTGAAAAGTTGTGGCAAAGTGCTGAAAAGTAGTGGCAAAGTACTGAAAAGTCGTGGCAAAGTCGTGGCAAAGTACTGAAAAGTGTGGCAAAGTACTGAAAAGTTGTGGCGAAGTGCTGAAAAGTCGTGGCAAAGTACTGAAAAGTGTGGCAAAGTACTGAAAAGTTGTGGCAAAGTCGTGGCAAAGTACTGAAAAGAGTGGCAAAGTACTGAAAAGTTGTGGCAAAGTCGTGGCAAAGTACTGAAAAGTGTGGCAAAGTACTGAAGAATTGTGGCAAAGTCGTGGCAAAGTACTGAAAAGAATGGCAAAGTGCTGCAAAATCGTGGCAAAGTACTGAAAAGTGTGGCAAAGTACTGAAAAGTCGTGGCAAAGTGCTGAAAAGTGTGGCAAAGTGCTGCAAAGTCGTGGCAAAGTACTGAAAAGTGTGGCAAAGTACTGAAAAGTTGTGGCAAAGTGCTGAAAAGTGTGGCAAAGTACTGAAAAGTTGTGGCAAAGTGCTGAAAAGTGTGGCAAAGTGCTGCAAAGTCGTGGCAAAGTACTGAAAAGTGTGGCAAAGTACTGAAAAGTTGTGGCAAAATGCTGAAAAGTGTGGCAAAGTACTGAAAAGTGTGGCAAAGTAATGAAAAGTTGTGGCAAAATGCTGAAAAGTGTGGCAAAGTACTGAAAAGTTGTGGCAAAGTGCTGAAAAGTCGTGGCAAAGTACTGAAAAGTGTGGCAAAGTACTGAAAAGTTGTGGCTAAATCGTGGCAAAGTACTGAAAAGAGTGGCAAAGTACTGAAAAGTTGTGGCAAAGTCGTGGCAAAGTACTGAAAAGTGTGGCAAAGTACTGAAAAGTTGTGGCAAAGTGCTGAAAAGTGTGGCAAAGTACTGAAAAGTTGTGGCAAAGTGCTGAAAAGTGCGGCAAAGTACTGAAAAGTTGTGGCAAAGTGCTGAAAAGTAGTGGCAAAGTACTGAAAAGTCGTGGCAAAGTACTGAAAAGTGTGGCAAAGTACTGAAGAGTTGTGGCAAAGTCGTGGCAAAGTACTGAAACGAGTGGCAAAGTGCTGCAAAGTCGTGGCAAAGTACTGAAAAGTGTGGCAAAGTACTGAAAAGTTGTGGCAAAGTGCTGAAAAGTGTGGCAAAGTGCTGCAAAGTCGTGGCAAAGTGCTGAAAAGTGTGGCAAAGTACTGAAAAGTTGTGGCAAAGTGCTGAAAAGTGTGGCAAAGTACTGAAAAGTAGTGGCGAAGTGCTGAAAAGTCGTGGCAAAGTACTGAAAAGTGTGGCAAAGCACTGAAAAGTTGTGGCAAAGTCGTGGCAAAGTACTGAAAAGTGTGGCAAAGTACTGAAAAGTTGTGGCAAAGTCGTGGCAAATTACTGAAAAGTGTGGCAAAGTACTGAAAAGTTGTGGCGAAGTGCTGAAAAGTCGTGGCAATGTACTGAAAAGTGTGGCAAAGTACTGAAAAGTTGTGGCAAAGTGCTGAAAAGTGTTTCAAAGTACTGAAAAGTTGTGGCAAAGTGCTGAAAAGTGTGGCAAAGTACTGAAAAGTTGTGGCAAAGTGCAGAAAAGTAGTGGCAATGTACTGAAAAGTCGTGGCAAAGTCGTGGAAAAGTACTGAAAAGTGTGGCAAAGTACTGAAAAGTTGTGGCGAAGTGCTGAAAAGTCGTGGCAAAGTACTGAAAAGTGTGGCAAAGTACTGAAAAGTTGTGGCAAAGTCGTGGCAAAGTACTGAAAAGTGTGGCAAAGTACTGAAAAGTTGTGGCGAAGTGCTGAAAAGTCGTGGCAATGTACTGAAAAGTGTGGCAAAGTACTGAAAAGTTGTGGCAAAGCGCTGAAAAGTGTGGCAAAGTACTGAAAAGTTGTGGCAAAGTGCTGAAAAGTGTGGCAAAGTCCTGAAAAGTTCTGGCAAAGTGCTGAAAAGTAGAGGCAAAGTACTGAAAATTCGTGGCAAAGTCGTGGCAAAGTACTGAAAATGTGGCAAAGTACTGAACAGTTGTGGCAAAGTGCTGAAAAGTGTGGCAAAATACTGAAAAGTTGTGGCAAAGTACTGAAAAGTGTGGCAAAGTTCTGAAAAGTTGTGGCAAAGTGCTGAAAAGTAGTGGCAAAGTACTGAAAAGTCGTGGCAAAGTACTGAAAAGTGTGGCAAAGTACTGAAGAGTTGTGGCAAAGTCGTGGCAAAGTACTGAAAAGAATGGCAAAGTGCTGCAAAGTCGTGGCAAAGTACTGAAAAATGTGGCAAAGTACTGAAAAGTTGTGGCAAAGTGCTGAAAAGTGTGGCAAAGTGCTGCAAAGTCGTGGCAAAGTGCTGAAAAGTGTGGCAAAGTACTGAAAAGTTGTGGCAAAGTGCTGAAAAGTGTGGCAAAGTACTGAAAAGTTGTGGCAAAGTGCTGAAAAGTAGTGGCAAAGTACTGAAAAGTCGTGGCAAAGTCGTGGCAAAGTACTGAAAAGTGTGGCAAAGTACTGAAAAGTTGTGGCGAAGTGCTGAAAAGTCGTGGCAAAGTACTGAAAAGTGTGGCAAAGTACTGAAAAGTTGTGGCAAAGTCGTGGCAAAGTACTGAAAAGAGTGGCAAAGTACTGAAAAGTTGTGGCAAATTCGTGGCAAAGTACTGAAAAGTGTGGCAAAGTACTGAAAAGTTGTGGCGAAGTACTGAAAAGTCGTGGCAATGTACTGAAAAGTGTGGCAAAGTACTGAAAAGTTGTGGCAAAGTGCTGAAAAGTGTGGCAAAGTACTGAAAAGTTGTGGCAAAGTGCTGAAAAGTGTGGCAAAGTACTGAAAAGTTCTGGCAAAGTGCTGAAAAGTAGAGGCAAAGTACTGAAAATTCGTGGCAAAGTCGTGGCAAAGTACTGAAAATGTGGCAAAGTACTGAAAAGTTGTGGCAAAGTACTGAAAAGTGTGGCAAAGTACTGAAAAGTTTTGGCAAAGTGCTGAAAAGTGTGGCAAAGTACTGAAAAGTTGTGGCAAAGTGCTGAAAAGTGTGGCAAAGTACTGAAAAGTTGTGGCAAAGTACTGAAAAGTGTGGCAAAGTACTGAAAGGTTGTGGCGAAGTGCTGAAAAGTCGTGGCAAAGTACTGAAAAGTGTGGCAAAGTACTGAAAAGTTGTGGCAAAGTGCTGAAAAGTGTGGCAAAGTACTGAAAATTTGTGGCAAAGTGCTGAAAAGTGTGGCAAAGTTCTGAAAAGTTTTGGCAAAGTGCTGAAAAGTAGTGGCAAAGTACTGAAAAGTCGTGGCAAAGTACTGAAAAGTGTGGCAAAGTACTGAAGAATTGTGGCAAAGTCGTGGCACAGTCCTGAAAAGAATGGCAAAGTGCTGCAAAGTCGTGGCAAAGTACTGAAAATTGTGGAAAGTACTGAAAAGTTGTGGCAAAGTGCTGAAAAGTGTGGCAAA
Organism: Saccoglossus kowalevskii; assembly: GCF_978046115.1. Taxonomy (NCBI): domain Eukaryota; kingdom Metazoa; phylum Hemichordata; class Enteropneusta; family Harrimaniidae; genus Saccoglossus; species Saccoglossus kowalevskii. The sequence goes on from NW_028188680.1 coordinate 17,766, forward strand.
GTGCTGCAAAGTCGTGGCAAAGTACTGAAAAGTGTGGCAAAGTACTGAAAAGTTGTGGCAAAGTGCTGAAAAGTGTGGCAAAGTACTGAAAAGTTGTGGCAAAGTGCTGAAAAGTGTGGCAAAGTTCTGAAAAGTTGTGGCAAAGTGCTGAAAAGTAGTGGCAAAGTACTGAAAAGTCGTGGCAAAGTACTGAAAAGTGTGGCAAAGTACTGAAGAGTTGTGGCAAAGTCGTGGCACAGTCCTGAAAAGAATGGCAAAGTGCTGCAAAGTCGTGGCAAAGTACTGAAAAGTGTGGAAAGTACTGAAAAGTTGTGGCAAAGTGCTGAAAAGTGTGGCAAAGTGCTGCAAAGTCGTGGCAAAGTACTGAAAAGTGTGGCAAAGTACTGAAAAGTTGTGGCAAAGTGCTGAAAAATGTGGCAAAGTACTGAAAAGTTGTGGCAAAGTGCTGAAAAGTGTGGCAAAGTGCTGCAAAGTCGTGGCAAAGCACTGAAAAGTTGTGGCAAAGTCGTGGCAAAGTACTGAAAAGTGTGGCAAAGTACTGACAAGTTGTGGCAAAGTCGTGGCAAATTACTGAAAAGTGTGGCAAAGTACTGAAAAGTTGTGGCGAAGTGCTGAAAAGTCGTGGTAATGTACTGAAAAGTGTGGCAAAGTACTGAAAAGTTGTGGCAAAGTGCTGAAAAGTGTGGCAAAGTACTGAAAAGTTGTGGCAAAGTGCTGAAAAGTGTGGCAAAGTACTGAAAAGTTGTGGCAAAGTGCTGAAAAGTAGTGGCAAAGTACTGAAAAGTCGTGGCAAAATCGTGGCAAAGTACTGAAAAGTGTGGCAATGTACTGAAAAGTTGTGGCGAAGTGCTGAAAAGTCGTGGCAAAGTACTGAAAAGTGTGGCAAAGTACTGAAAAGTTGTGGCAAAGTCGTGGCAAAGTACTGAAAAGAGTGGCAAAGTACTGAAAAGTTGTGGCAAAGTCGTGGCAAACTACTGAAAATTGTGGCAAAGTACTGAAAAGTTGTGGCGAAGTGCTGAAAAGTCGTGGCAATGTACTGAAATGTGTGGCAAAGTACTGCAAAGTTGTGGCAAAGTGCTGAAAAGTGTGGCAAAGTACTGAAAAGTTGTGGCAAAGTGCTGAAAAGTGTGGCAAAGTACTGAAAAGTTCTGGCAAAGTGCTGCAAAGTCGTGGCAAAGTACTGAAAAGTGTGGCAAAGTAAAGAAAAGTTGTGGCAAAGTGCTGAAAAGTGTGGCAAAGTACTGAAAAGTTGTGGCAAAGTGCTGAAAAGTAGTGGCAAAGTACTGAAAAGTCGAGGCAAAGTTGTGGCAAAGTACTGAAAAGTGAGGCAAAGAACTGAAAAGTTGTGGCGAAGTCGTGGCAAAGTACTGAAAAGAGTGGCAAAGTGCTGCAAAGTCGTGGCAAAGTACTGAAAAGTGTGGCAAAGTACTGAAAAGTAGTGGCAAAGTACTGAAAAGTAGTGGCAAAGTACTGAAAAGTGTGGCAAAGTACTGAAAAGTTGTGGCAAAGTCGTGGCTAAGTACTGAAAAGAGTGGCAAAGTACTGAAAAGTTGTGGCAAAGTGCTGCAAAGTCGTGGCAAAGTGCTGAAAAGTCGTGGTAATGTACTGAAAAGTGTGGCAAAGTACTGAAAAGTTGTGGCAAAGTGCTGAAAAGTGTGGCAAAGTACTGAAAAGTTGTGGCAAAGTGCTGAAAAGTGTGGCAAAGTACTGAAAAGTTGTGGCAAAGTGCTGAAAAGTAGTGGCAAAGTACTGAAAAGTCGTGGCAAAATCGTGGCAAAGTACTGAAAAGTGTGGCAATGTACTGAAAAGTTGTGGCGAAGTGCTGAAAAGTAGTGGCAAAGTACTGAAAAGTGTGGCAAAGTACTGAAAAGTTGTGGCAAAGTCGTGGCAAAGTACTGAAAAGAGTGGCAAAGTACTGAAAAGTTGTGGCAAAGTCGTGGCAAACTACTGAAAATTGTGGCAAAGTACTGAAAAGTTGTGGCGAAGTGCTGAAAAGTCGTGGCAATGTACTGAAATGTGTGGCAAAGTACTGCAAAGTTGTGGCAAAGTGCTGAAAAGTGTGGCAAAGTACTGAAAAGTTGTGGCAAAGTGCTGAAAAGTGTGGCAAAGTACTGAAAAGTTCTGGCAAAGTGCTGCAAAGTCGTGGCAAAGTACTGAAAAGTGTGGCAAAGTAAAGAAAAGTTGTGGCAAAGTGCTGAAAAGTGTGGCAAAGTACTGAAAAGTTGTGGCAAAGTGCTGAAAAGTAGTGGCAAAGTACTGAAAAGTCGAGGCAAAGTTGTGGCAAAGTACTGAAAAGTGAGGCAAAGAACTGAAAAGTTGTGGCGAAGTCGTGGCAAAGTACTGAAAAGAGTGGCAAAGTGCTGCAAAGTCGTGGCAAAGTACTGAAAAGTGTGGCAAAGTACTGAAAAGTAGTGGCAAAGTACTGAAAAGTAGTGGCAAAGTACTGAAAAGTGTGGCAAAGTACTGAAAAGTTGTGGCAAAGTCGTGGCTAAGTACTGAAAAGAGTGGCAAAGTACTGTAAAGTTGTGGCAAAGTGCTGCAAAGTCGTGGCAAAGTACTGAAAAGTGTGGCAAAGTACTGAAAGATTGTGGCAAAGTGCTGAAAAGTGTGGCAAAGTACTGAAAAGTTGTGGCAAATTGCTGAAAAGTGTGGCAAAGTACTGAAAAGTTGTGGCAAAGTTCTGAAAAGTAGTGGCAAAGTACTGAAATGTCGTGGCAAAGTCGCGGCAAAGTACTGAAAAGTGTGGCAAAGTACTGAAAAGTTGTGGCGAAGTGTTGAAAAGTTGTGGCAAAGTACTGAAAAGTGTGGCAAAGTACTGAAGAGTTGTGGCAAAGTCGTGGCAAAGTACTGAAAAGAGTTGCAAAGTGCTGCAAAGTCGTGGCAAAGTACTGAAAAGTGTGGCAAAGTACTGAAAAGTTGTGGCAAAGTGCTGAAAAGTAGTGGCAAAGTACTGAAAAGTCGTGGCAAAGTCGTGGCAAAGTACTGAAAAGTGTGGCAAAGTACTGAAAAGTTGTGGCGAAGTGCTGAAAAGTCGTGGCAAAGTTGTGGCAAAGTCGTGGCAAAGTACTGAAAAGTTGTGGCAAAGTCGTGGCAAAGTACTGAAAAGAGTGGCAAAGTACTGAAAAGTTGTGGCAAATTCGTGGCATAGTACTGAAAAGTGTGGCAAAGTACTGAAAAGTTGTGGCGAAGTACTGAAAAGTCGTGGCAATGTACTGAAAAGTGTGGCAAAGTACTGAAAAGTTGTGGCAAAGTGCTGAAAAGTGTGGCAAAGTACTGAAAAGTTGTGGCAAAGTGCTGAAAAGTGTGGCAAAGTACTGAAAAGTTCTGGCAAAGTGCTGAAAAGTAGAGGCAAAGTACTGAAAATTCGTGGCAAAGTCGTGGCAAAGTACTGAAAATGTGGCAAAGTACTGAAAAGTTGTGGCAAAGTACTGAAAAGTGTGGCAAAGTACTGAAAAGTTTTGGCAAAGTGCTGAAAAGTGTGGCAAAGTACTGAAAAGTTGTGGCAAAGTGCTGAAAAGTGTGGCAAAGTACTGAAAAGTTGTGGCAAAGTACTGAAAAGTGTGGCAAAGTACTGAAAGGTTGTGGCGAAGTGCTGAAAAGTCGTGGCAAAGTACTGAAAAGTGTGGCAAAGTACTGAAAAGTTGTGGCAAAGTGCTGAAAAGTGTGGCAAAGTCGTGGCAAAGTACTGAAAAGTGTGGCAAAGTACTGAAAAGTTGTGGCGAAGTGCTGAAAAGTCGTGGCAAGTACTGAAAAGTGTGGCAAAGTACTGAAAAGTTGTGGCAAAGTGCTGAAAAGTGTGGCAAAGTACTGAAAAGTTGTGGCAAAGTGCTGAAAAGTGTGGCAAAGTACTGAAAAGTTCTGGCAAAGTGCTGAAAAGTAGAGATAAAGTACTGAAAATTCGTGGCAAAGTCGTGGCAAAGTACTGAAAAGTTGTGGCAAAGTCGTGGCAAAGTACTGAAAAGAGTGGCAAAGTACTGAAAAGTTGTGGCAAAGTCGTGGCAAAGTACTGAAAAGTATGGCAAAGTACTGAAAAGTTGGGCGAAGTGCTGAAAAGTCGTGGCAATGTACTGAAAAGTGTGGCAAAGTACTGAAAAGTTGTGGCAAAGTGCTGAAAAGTGTGGCAAAGTACTGAAAAGTTGTGGCAAAGTGCTGAAAAGTAGTGGCAAAGTACTGAAAAGTCGTGGCAAAATCGTGGCAAAGTACTGAAAAGTGTGGCAATGTACTGAAAAGTTGTGGCGAAGTGCTGAAAAGTAGTGGCAAAGTACTGAAAAGTGTGGCAAAGTACTGAAAAGTTGTGGCAAAGTCGTGGCAAAGTACTGAAAAGAGTGGCAAAGTACTGAAAAGTTGTGGCAAAGTCGTGGCAAACTACTGAAAATTGTGGCAAAGTACTGAAAAGTTGTGGCGAAGTGCTGAAAAGTCGTGGCAATGTACTGAAATGTGTGGCAAAGTACTGCAAAGTTGTGGCAAAGTGCTGAAAAGTGTGGCAAAGTACTGAAAAGTTGTGGCAAAGTGCTGAAAAGTGTGGCAAAGTACTGAAAAGTTCTGGCAAAGTGCTGCAAAGTCGTGGCAAAGTACTGAAAAGTGTGGCAAAGTAAAGAAAAGTTGTGGCAAAGTGCTGAAAAGTGTGGCAAAGTACTGAAAAGTTGTGGCAAAGTGCTGAAAAGTAGTGGCAAAGTACTGAAAAGTCGAGGCAAAGTTGTGGCAAAGTACTGAAAAGTGAGGCAAAGAACTGAAAAGTTGTGGCGAAGTCGTGGCAAAGTACTGAAAAGAGTGGCAAAGTGCTGCAAAGTCGTGGCAAAGTACTGAAAAGTGTGGCAAAGTACTGAAAAGTAGTGGCAAAGTACTGAAAAGTAGTGGCAAAGTACTGAAAAGTGTGGCAAAGTACTGAAAAGTTGTGGCAAAGTCGTGGCTAAGTACTGAAAAGAGTGGCAAAGTACTGTAAAGTTGTGGCAAAGTGCTGCAAAGTCGTGGCAAAGTACTGAAAAGTGTGGCAAAGTACTGAAAGATTGTGGCAAAGTGCTGAAAAGTGTGGCAAAGTACTGAAAAGTTGTGGCAAATTGCTGAAAAGTGTGGCAAAGTACTGAAAAGTTGTGGCAAAGTTCTGAAAAGTAGTGGCAAAGTACTGAAATGTCGTGGCAAAGTCGCGGCAAAGTATTGAAAAGTGTGGCAAAGTACTGAAAAGTTGTGGCGAAGTGTTGAAAAGTTGTGGCAAAGTACTGAAAAGTGTGGCAAAGTACTGAAGAGTTGTGGCAAAGTCGTGGCAAAGTACTGAAAAGAGTTGCAAAGTGCTGCAAAGTCGTGGCAAAGTACTGAAAAGTGTGGCAAAGTACTGAAAAGTTGTGGCAAAGTGCTGAAAAGTAGTGGCAAAGTACTGAAAAGTCGTGGCAAAGTCGTGGCAAAGTACTGAAAAGTGTGGCAAAGTACTGAAAAGTTGTGGCGAAGTGCTGAAAAGTCGTGGCAAAGTACTGAAAAGTGTGGCAAAGTACTGAAAAGTTGTGGCAAAGTCGTGGCAAAGTACTGAAAAGAGTGGCAAAGTACTGAAAAGTTGTGGCAAATTCGTGGCAAAGTACTGAAAAGTGTGGCAAAGTACTGAAAAGTTGTGGCGAAGTACTGAAAAGTCGTGGCAATGTACTGAAAAGTGTGGCAAAGTACTGAAAAGTTGTGGCAAAGTGCTGAAAAGTGTGGCAAAGTACTGAAAAGTTGTGGCAAAGTGCTGAAAAGTGTGGCAAAGTACTGAAAAGTTCTGGCAAAGTGCTGAAAAGTAGAGGCAAAGTACTGAAAATTCGTGGCAAAGTCGTGGCAAAGTACTGAAAATGTGGCAAAGTACTGAAAAGTTGTGGCAAAGTACTGAAAAGTGTGGCAAAGTACTGAAAAGTTTTGGCAAAGTGCTGAAAAGTGTGGCAAAGTACTGAAAAGTTGTGGCAAAGTGCTGAAAAGTGTGGCAAAGTACTGAAAAGTTGTGGCAAAGTACTGAAAAGTGTGGCAAAGTACTGAAAGGTTGTGGCGAAGTGCTGAAAAGTCGTGGCAAAGTACTGAAAAGTGTGGCAAAGTACTGAAAAGTTGTGGCAAAGTGCTGAAAAGTGTGGCAAAGTCGTGGCAAAGTACTGAAAAGTGTGGCAAAGTACTGAAAAGTTGTGGCGAAGTGCTGAAAAGTCGTGGCAAGTACTGAAAAGTGTGGCAAAGTACTGAAAAGTTGTGGCAAAGTGCTGAAAAGTGTGGCAAAGTACTGAAAAGTTGTGGCAAAGTGCTGAAAAGTGTGGCAAAGTACTGAAAAGTTCTGGCAAAGTGCTGAAAAGTAGAGATAAAGTACTGAAAATTCGTGGCAAAGTCGTGGCAAAGTACTGAAAAGTTGTGGCAAAGTCGTGGCAAAGTACTGAAAAGAGTGGCAAAGTACTGAAAAGTTGTGGCAAAGTCGTGGCAAAGTACTGAAAAGTATGGCAAAGTACTGAAAAGTTGGGCGAAGTGCTGAAAAGTCGTGGCAATGTACTGAAAAGTGTGGCAAAGTACTGAAAAGTTGTGGCAAAGTGCTTAAAAGTGTGGCAAAGTTCTGAAAAGTTGTGGCAAAGTGCTGAAGAGTAGTGGCAAAGTACTGAAAAGTCGTGGCAAAGTACTGAAAAGTGTGGCAAAGTACTGAAGAGTTGTGGCAAAGTCGTGGCAAAGTAAAGAAAAGTTGTGGCAAAGTGCTGAAAAGTGTAGCAAAGTACTGAAAAGTTGTGGCAAAGTGCTGAAAAGTAGTGGCAAAGTAGTGAAAAGTCGAGGCAAAGTTGTGGCAAAGTACTGAAAAGTGAGGCAAAGTACTGAAAAGTTGTGGCGAAGTCGTGGCAAAGTACTGAAAAGAGTGGCAAAGTGCTGCAAAGTCGAGGCAAAGTACTGAAAAGTGTGGCAAAGTACTGAAAAGTAGTGGCAAAGTACTGAAAAGTCGTGGCAAAGTCGTGGCAAAGTACTGAAAAGTGTGGCAAAGTACTGAAAAGTTGTGGCAAAGTCGTGGCTACGTACTGAAAAGAGTGGCAAAGTACTGAAAAGTTGTGGCAAAGTGCTGCAAAGTCGTGGCAAAGTACTGAAAAGTGTGGCAAAGTACTGACAAGTTGTGGCAAAGTGCTGAAAAGTGTGGCAAAGTACTGAAAAGTTGTGGCAAAGTGCTGAAAAGTGTGGCAAAGTACTGAAAAGTTGTGGCAAAGTTCTGAAAAGTAGTGGCAAAGTACTGAAAAGTCGTGGCAAAGTCGTGGCAAAGTACTGAAAAGTGTGGCAAAGTACTGAAAAGTTGTGGCGAAGTGCTGAAAAGTCGTGGCAAAGTACTGAAAAGTGTGGCAAAGTACTGAAGAGTTGTGGCGAAGTGCTGAAAAGTCGTGGCAAAGTACTGAAAAGTGTGGCAAAGTACTGAAAAGTTGTGGCAAAATCGTGGCAAAGTACTGAAAAGAGTGGCAAAGTACTGAAAAGTTGTGGCAAAGTCGTGGCAAAGCACTGAAAAATGTGGCAAAGTACTGAAAAGTTGTGGCGAAGTGCTGAAAAGTCGTGGGAAAGTACTGAAAAGTGTGGCAAAGTACTGAAAAGTTGTGGCAAAGTGCTGAAAAGTGTGGCAATGTACTGAAAAGTTGTGGCAAAGTGCTGAAAAGTGTGGCAAAGTACTGAAAAGTTGTGGCAAAGTGCTGAAAAGTAGTGGCAAAGTACTGAAAAGTCGTGGCAAAGTACTGAAAAGTGTGGCAAAGTACTGAAGAGTTGTGGCAAAGTCGTGGCAAAGTACTGAAACGAGTGGCAAAGTGCTGCAAAGTCGTGGCAAAGTGCTGAAAAGTGTGGCAAAGTGTGGCAAAGTACTGAAAAGTTGTGGCAAAGTGCTGAAAAGTGTGGCAAAGTGCTGCAAAGTCGTGGCAAAGTGCTGAAAAGTGTGGCAAAGTACTGAAAAGTTGTGGGCAAAGTGCTGAAAAGTGTGGCAAAGTACTGAAAAGTAGTGGCGAAGTGCTGAAAAGTCGTGGCAAAGTACTGAAAAGTGTGGCAAAGCACTGAAAAGTTGTGGCAAAGTCGTGGCAAAGTACTGAAAAGTGTGGCAAAGTACTGAAAAGTTGTGGCAAAGTCGTGGCAAATTACTGAAAAGTGTGGCAAAGTACTGGAAAGTTGTGGCGAAGTGCTGAAAAGTCGTGGCAATGTACTGAAAAGTGTGGCAAAGTACTGAAAAGTTGTGGCAAAGTGGTGAAAAGTGTGGCAAAGTACTGAAAAGTTGTGGCAAAGTGCTGAAAAGTGTGGCAAAGTACTGAAAAGTTGTGGCAAAGTGCTGAAAAGTAGTGGCAAAGTACTGAAAAGTCGTGGCAAAGTCGTGGCAAAGTACTGAAAAGTGTGGCAAAGTACTGAAAAGTTGTGGCGAAGTGCTGAAAAGTCGTGGCAAAGTACTGAAAAGTGTGGCAAAGTACTCAAAAGTTGTGGCAAAGTCGTGGCAAAGTACTGAAAAGAGTGGCAAAGTACTGCAAAGTCATGGCAAAGTACTGAAAAGTGTGGCAAAGTACTGACAAGTTGTGGCAAAGTGCTGAAAAGTGTGGCAAAGTGCTGAAAAGTTGTGGCAAAGTGCTGAAGAGTAGTGGCAAAGTACTGAAAAGTCGTGGCAAAGTACTGAAAAGTGTGGCAAAGTACTGAAGAGTTGTGGCAAAGTCGTGGCAAAGTACTGAAAAGAATGGCAAAGTGCTGCAAAGTCGTGGCAAAGTACTGAAAAGTGTGACAAAGTACTGAAAAGTTGTGGCAAAGTGCTGAAAAGTGTGGCAAAGTACTGAAAAGTTGTGGCAAAGTGCTGAAATGTGTGGCAAAGTGCTGAAAAGTGTGGCAAAGTACTGAAAAGTTGTGGCAAAGTGCTGAAAAGTGTGGCAAAGTACTGAAAAGTAGTGGCGAAGTGCTGAAAAGTCGTGGCAAAGTACTGAAAAGTGTGGCAAAGCACTGAAAAGTTGTGGCAAAGTTGTGGCAAAGTACTGAAAAGTGTGGCAAAGTACTGAAAAGTTGTGGCAAAGTCGTGGCAAATTACTGAAAAGTGTGGCAAAGTACTGGAAAGTTGTGGCGAAGTGCTGAAAAGTCGTGGCAATGTACTGAAAAGTGTGGCAAAGTACTGAAAAGTTGTGGCAAAGTGCTGAAAAGTGTGGCAAAGTACTGAAAAGTTGTGGCAAAGTGCTGAAAAGTGTGGCAAAGTACTGAAAAGTTGTGGCAAAGTGCTGAAAAGTAGTGGCAAAGTACTGAAAAGTCGTGGCAAAGTCGTGGCAAAGTACTGAAAAGTGTGGCAAATTACTGAAAAGTTGTGGCGAAGTGCTGAAAAGTCGTGGCAAAGTACTGAAAAGTGTGGCAAAGTACTCAAAAGTTGTGGCAAAGTCGTGGCAAAGTACTGAAAAGAGTGGCAAAGTACTGCAAAGTCGTGGCAAAGTACTGAAAAGTGTGGCAAAGTACTGACAAGTTGTGGCAAAGTGCTGAAAAGTGTGGCAAAGTGCTGAAAAGTTGTGGCAAAGTGCTGAAGAGTAGTGGCAAAGTACTGAAAAGTCGTGGCAAAGTACTGAAAAGTGTGGCAAAGTACTGAAGAGTTGTGGCAAAGTCGTGGCAAAGTACTGAAAAGAATGGCAAAGTGCTGCAAAGTCGTGGCAAAGTACTGAAAAGTGAGGCAAAGTACTGAAAAGTTGTGGCAAAGTGCTGAAAAGTGTGGCAAAGTACTGAAAAGTTGTGGCAAAGTGCTGAAAAGTGTGGCAAAGTGCTGAAAAGTGTGGCAAAGTGCTGCAAAGTCGTGGCAAAGTACTGAAAAGTGTGGCAAAGTACTGAAAAGTTGTGGCAAAGTGCTGAAAAGTGTGGCAAAGTACTGAAAAGTTGTGGCAAAGTGCTGAAAAGTGTGGCAAAGTGCTGCAAAGTCGTGGTAAAGTACTGAAAAGTGTGGCAAAGTAAAGAAAAGTTGTGGCAAAGTGCTGAAAAGTGTGGCAAAGTACTGAAAAGTTGTGGCGAAGTGCTGAAAAGTCGTGGCAAAGTACTGAAAAGTGTGGCAAAGTACTGAAAAGTTGTGGCAAAGTCGTGGCAAAGTACTGAAAAGAGTGGCAAAGTACTGCAAAGTCGTGGCAAAGTACTGAAAAGTGTGGCAAAGTACTGACAAGTTGTGGCAAAGTGCTGAAAAGTGTGGCAAAGTACTGAAAAGTAGTGGCAAAGTGCTGAAAAGTGTGGCAAAGTTCTTAAAAGTTGTGGCAAAGTGCTGAAGAGTAGTGGCAAAGTACTGAAAAGTCGTGGCAAAGTACTGAAAAGTGTGGCAAAGTACTGAAGAGTTGTGGCAAAGTCGTGGCAAAGTACTGAAAAGAATGGCAAAGTGCTGCAAAGTCGTGGCAAAGTACTGAAAAGTGTGGCAAAGTACTGAAAAGTTGTGGCAAAGTGCTGAAAAGTGTGGCAAAGTGCTGCAAAGTCGTGGCAAAGTACTGAAAAGTGTGGCAAAGTACTGAAAAGTTGTGGCAAAGTGCTGAAAAGTGTGGCAAAGTACTGAAAAGTTGTGGCAAAGTGCTGAAAAGTGTGGCAAAGTGCTGCAAAGTCGTGGCAAAGTACTGAAAAGTGTGGCAAAGTAAAGAAAAGTTGTGGCAAAGTGCTGAAAAGTGTGGCAAAGTACTGAAAAGTTGTGGCAAAGTGCTGAAAAGTAGTGGCAAAGTAGTGAAAAGTCGAGGCAAAGTTGTGGCAAAGTACTGAAAAGTGAGGCAAAGTACTGAAAAGTTGTGGTGAAGTCGTGGCAAAGTACTGAAAAGAGTGGCAAAGTGCTGCAAAGTCGTGGCAAAGTACTGAAAGTGTGGCAAAGTACTGAAAAGTAGTGGCAAAGTATACTGAAAGTCGTGGCAAAGTCGTGGCAAAGTACTGAAAAGTGTGGCAAAGTACTGAAAAGTTGTGGCAAAGTCGTGGCTAAGTACTGAAAAGAGTGGCAAAGTACTGAAAAGTTGTGGCAAAGTGCTGCAAAGTCGTGGCAAAGTTCTGAAAAGTGTGGCAAAGTACTGACAAGTTGTGGAAAAGTGCTGAAAAGTGTGGCAAAGTACTGAAAAGTTGTGGCAAAGTGCTGAAAAGTGTGGCAAAGTACTGAAAAGTTGTGGCAAAGTTCTGAAAAGTAGTGGCAAAGTACTGAAAAGTCGTGGCAAAGTCGTGGCAAAGTACTGAAAAGTGTGGCAAAGTACTGAAAAGTTGTGGCGAAGTGCTGAAAAGTCGTGGCAAAGTACTGAAAAGTGTGGCAAAGTACTGAAGAGTTGTGGCAAAGTCGTGGCAAAGTACTGAAAAGAGTTGCAAAGTGCTGCAAAGTCGTGGCAAAGTACTGAAAAGTGTGGCAAAGTACTGACAAGTTGTGGCAAATTGCTGAAAAGTGTGGCAAAGTACTGAAAAGTAGTGGCGAAGTGCTGAAAAGTCGTGGCAAAGTACTGAAAAGTGTGGCAAACTACTGAAAAGTTGTGGCAAAATCGTGGCAAAGTACTGAAAAGAGTGGCAAAGTACTGACAAGTTGTGGCAAAGTCGTGGCAAAGTACTGAAAAGTGTGGCAAAGTACTGAAAAGTTGTGGCGAAGTGCTGAAAAGTCGTGGCAAAGTACTGAAAAGTGTGGCAAAGTACTGAAAAGTTGTGGCAAAGTGCTGAAAAGTGTTGCAAAGTACTGAAAAGTTGTGGCAAAGTGCTGAAAAGTAGTGGCAAAGTACTGAAAAGTCGTGGCAAAGTACTGAAAAGTTGTGGCAAAGTGCTGAAAAGTAGTGGCAAAGTACTGAAAAGTGTGGCAAAGTACTGAAGAGTTGTGGCAAAGTCGTGGCAAAGTACTGAAACGAGTGGCAAAGTTCTGCAAATTCGTGGCAAAGTACTGAAAAGTGTGGCAAAGTACTGAAAAGTTGTGGCAAAGTGCTGAAAAGTGTGGCAAAGTGCTGCAAAGTCGTGGCAAAGTGCTGAAAAGTGTGGCAAAGTACTGAAAAGTAGTGGCGAAGTGCTAAAAAGTGTGGCAAAGTACTGAAAAGTGTGGCAAAGTACTGAAAAGTTGTGGCAAAATCGTGGCAAAGTACTGAAAAGAGTGGCAAAGTACTGAAAAGTTGTGGCAAAGTCGTGGCAAAGTACTGAAAAATGTGGCAAAGTACTGAAAAGTTGTGGCGAAGTGCTGAAAAGTCGTGGGAAAGTACTGAAAAGTGTGGCAAAGTACTGAAAATTTGTGGCAAAGTGCTGAAAAGTGTGGCAATGTACTGAAAAGTTGTGGCAAAGTGCTGAAAAGTGTGGCAAAGTACTGAAAAGTTGTGGCAAAGTGCTGAAAAGTAGTGGCAAAGTACTGAAAAGTCGTGGCAAAGTACTGAAAAGTGTGGCAAAGTACTGAAGAGTTGTGGCAAAGTCGTGGCAAAGTACTGAAACGAGTGGCAAAGTGCTGCAAAGTCGTGGCAAAGTACTGAAAAGTGTGGCAAAGTACTGAAAAGTTGTGGCAAAGTGCTGAAAAGTGTGGCAAAGTGCTACAAAGTCGTGGCAAAGTGATGAAAAGTGTGGCAAAGTACTGAAAAGTTGTGGCAAAGTGCTGAAAAGTGTGGCAAAGCACTGAAAAGTTGTGGCAAAGTCGTGGCAAAGTACTGAAAAATGTGGCAAAGTACTGAAAAGTTGTGGCAAAGTCGTGGCAAATTACTGAAAAGTGTGGCAAAGTACTGAAAAGTTGTGGCGAAGTGCTGAAAAGTCGTGGCAATGCACTGAAAAGTGTGGCAAAGTACTGAAAAGTTGTGGCAAAGTGCTGAAAAGTGTGGCAAAGTACTGAAAAGTTGTGGCAAAGTGCTGAAAAGTGTGGCAAAGTACTGAAAAGTTGTGGCGAAGTGCTGAAAAGTCGTGGCAAAGTACTGAAAAGTGTGGCAAACTACTGAAAAGTTGTGGCAAAATCGTGGCAAAGTACTGAAAAGAGTGGCAAAGTACTGACAAGTTGTGGCAAAGTCGTGGCAAAGTACTGAAAAGTGTGGCAAAGTACTGAAAAGTTGTGGCGAAGTGCTGAAAAGTCGTGGCAAAGTACTGAAAAGTGTGGCAAAGTACTGAAAAGTTGTGGCAAAGTGCTGAAAAGTGTTGCAAAGTACTGAAAAGTTGTGGCAAAGTGCTGAAAAGTAGTGGCAAAGTACTGAAAAGTCGTGGCAAAGTACTGAAAAGTTGTGGCAAAGTGCTGAAAAGTAGTGGCAAAGTACTGAAAAGTGTGGCAAAGTACTGAAGAGTTGTGGCAAAGTCGTGGCAAAGTACTGAAACGAGTGGCAAAGTTCTGCAAATTCGTGGCAAAGTACTGAAAAGTGTGGCAAAGTACTGAAAAGTTGTGGCAAAGTGCTGAAAAGTGTGGCAAAGTGCTGCAAAGTCGTGGCAAAGTGCTGAAAAGTGTGGCAAAGTACTGAAAAGTAGTGGCGAAGTGCTAAAAAGTGTGGCAAAGTACTGAAAAGTGTGGCAAAGTACTGAAAAGTTGTGGCAAAATCGTGGCAAAGTACTGAAAAGAGTGGCAAAGTACTGAAAAGTTGTGGCAAAGTCGTGGCAAAGTACTGAAAAATGTGGCAAAGTACTGAAAAGTTGTGGCGAAGTGCTGAAAAGTCGTGGGAAAGTACTGAAAAGTGTGGCAAAGTACTGAAAATTTGTGGCAAAGTGCTGAAAAGTGTGGCAATGTACTGAAAAGTTGTGGCAAAGTGCTGAAAAGTGTGGCAAAGTACTGAAAAGTTGTGGCAAAGTGCTGAAAAGTAGTGGCAAAGTACTGAAAAGTCGTGGCAAAGTACTGAAAAGTGTGGCAAAGTACTGAAGAGTTGTGGCAAAGTCGTGGCAAAGTACTGAAACGAGTGGCAAAGTGCTGCAAAGTCGTGGCAAAGTACTGAAAAGTGTGGCAAAGTACTGAAAAGTTGTGGCAAAGTGCTGAAAAGTGTGGCAAAGTGCTACAAAGTCGTGGCAAAGTGATGAAAAGTGTGGCAAAGTACTGAAAAGTTGTGGCAAAGTGCTGAAAAGTGTGGCAAAGCACTGAAAAGTTGTGGCAAAGTCGTGGCAAAGTACTGAAAAATGTGGCAAAGTACTGAAAAGTTGTGGCAAAGTCGTGGCAAATTACTGAAAAGTGTGGCAAAGTACTGAAAAGTTGTGGCGAAGTGCTGAAAAGTCGTGGCAATGCACTGAAAAGTGTGGCAAAGTACTGAAAAGTTGTGGCAAAGTGCTGAAAAGTGTGGCAAAGTAATGAAAAGTTGTGGCAAAGTGCTGAAAAGTGTGGCAAAGTACTGAAAAGTTGTGGCAAAGTGCTGAAAAGTGTGGCAAAGTACTGAAAAGTTGTGGCAAAGTGCTGAAAAGTAGTGGCAAAGTACTGAAAAGTTGTGGCAAAGTCGTGGCAAAGTACTGAAAAGAGTGGCAAAGTACTGCAAAGTCGTGGCAAAGTACTGAAAAGTGTGGCAAAGTACTGACAAGTTGTGGCAAAGTGCTGAAAAGTGTGGCAAAGTACTGAAAAGTAGTGGCAAAGTGCTGAAAAGTGTGGCAAAGTTCTGAAAAGTTGTGGCAAAGTGCTGAAGAGTAGTGGCAAAGTACTGAAAAGTTGTGGCAAAGTCGTGGCAAAGTACTGAAAAATGTGGCAAAGTACTGAAAAGTTGTGGCGAAGTGCTGAAAAGTCGTGGGAAAGTACTGAAAAGTGTGGCAAAGTACTGAAAAGTTGTGGCAAAGTGCTGAAAAGTGTGGCAATGTACTGAAAAGTTGTGGCAAAGTGCTGAAAAGTGTGGCAAAGTACTGAAAAGTTGTGGCAAAGTGCTGAAAAGTAGTGGCAAAGTACTGAAAAGTCGTGGCAAAGTACTGAAAAGTGTGGCAAAGTACTGAAGAGTTGTGGCAAAGTCGTGGCAAAGTACTGCACCGAGTGGCAAAGTGCTGCAAAGTCGTGGCAAAGTACTGAAAAGTGTGGCAAAGTACTGAAAAGTTGTGGCAAAGTGCTGAAAAGTGTGGCAAAGTGCTACAAAGTCGTGGCAAAGTGATGAAAAGTGTGGCAAAGTACTGAAAAGTTGTGGCAAAGTGCTGAAAAGTGTGGCAAAGCACTGAAAAGTTGTGGCAAAGTCGTGGCAAAGTACTGAAAAATGTGGCAAAGTACTGAAAAGTTGTGGCAAAGTCGTGGCAAATTACTGAAAAGTGTGGCAAAGTACTGAAAAGTTGTGGCGAAGTGCTGAAAAGTCGTGGCAATGCACTGAAAAGTGTGGCAAAGTACTGAAAAGTTGTGGCAAAGTGCTGAAAAGTGTGGCAAAGTACTGAAAAGTTGTGGCAAAGTGCTGAAAAGTGTGGCAAAGTACTGAAAAGTTGTGGCAAAGTGCTGAAAAGTGTGGCAAAGTACTGAAAAGTTGTGGCAAAGTGCTGAAAAGTAGTGGCAAAGTACTGAAAAGTCGTGGCAAAGTCGTGGCAAAGTACTGAAAAGTGTGGCAAAGTACTGAAAAGTTGTGGCGAAGTGCTGAAAAGTCGTGGCAAAGTACTGAAAAGTGTGGCAAAGTACTGAAAAGTTGTGGCAAAGTCGTGGCAAAGTACTGAAAAGAGTGGCAAAGTACTGCAAAGTCGTGGCAACGTACTGAAAAGTGTGGCAAAGTACTGACAAGTTGTGGCAAAGTGCTGAAAAGTGTGGCAAAGTACTGAAAAGTAGTGGCAAAGTGCTGAAAAGTGTGGCAAAGTTCTGAAAAGTTGTGGCAAAGTGCTGAAGAGTAGTGGCAAAGTACTGAAAAGTCGTGGCAAAGTACTGAAAAGTGTGGCAAAGTACTGAAGAGTTGTGGCAAAGTCGTGGCAAAGTACTGAAAAGAATGGCAAAGTGCTGCAAAGTCGTGGCAAAGTACTGAAAAGTGTGGCAAAGTACTGAAAAGTTGTGGCAAAGTGCTGAAAAGTGTGGCAACGTACTGAAAAGTTGTGGCAAAGTGCTGAAAAGTGTGGCAAAGTACTGAGAAGTTGTGGCAAAGTAATGAAAAGTAGTGGCAAAGTGCTGAAAAGTGTGGCAAAGTTCTGAAAAGTTGTGGCAAAGTGCTGAAGAGTAGTGGCAAAGTACTGAAAAGTCGTGGCAAAGTACTGAAAAGTGTGGCAAAGTACAGAAGAGTTGTGGCAAAGTCGTGGCAAAGTACTGAAAAGAATGGCAAAGTGCTGCAAAGTCGTGGCAAAGTACTGAAAAGTGTGGCAAAGTACTGAAAAGTTGTGGCAAAGTGCTGAAAAGTGTGGCAAAGTGCTGCAAAGTCGTGGCAAAGTACTGAAAAGTGTGGCAAAGTACTGAAAAGTTGTGGCAAAGTGCTGAAAAGTGTGGCAAAGTACTGAAAAGTTGTGGCAAAGTGCTGAAAAGTGTGGCAAAGTGCTGCAAAGTCGTGGCAAAGTACTGAAAAGTGTGGCAAAGTAAAGAAAAGTTGTGGCAAAGTGCTGAAAAGTGTGGCAAAGTACTGAAAAGTTGTGGCAAAGTGCTGAAAAGTAGTGGCAAAGTAGTGAAAAGTCGAAGCAAAGTTGTGGCAAAGTACTGAAAAGTGAGGCAAAGTACTGAAAAGTTGTGGTGAAGTCGTGGCAAAGTAGTGAAAAGAGTGGCAAAGTGCTGCAAAGTCGTGGCAAAGTACTGAAAGTGTGGCAAAGTACTGAAAAGTAGTGGCAAAGTATACTGAAAAGTCGTGGCAAAGTCGTGGCAAAGTACTGAAAAGTGTGGCAAAGTACTGAAAAGTTGTGGCAAAGTCGTGGCTAAGTGCTGAAAAGAGTGGCAAAGTACTGAAAAGTTGTGGCAAAGTGCTGCAAAGTCGTGGCAAAGTACTGAAAAGTGTTGCAAAGTACTGACAAGTTGTGGAAAAGTGCTGAAAAGTGTGGCAAAGTACTGAAAAGTTGTGGCAAAGTGCTGAAAAGTGTGGCAAAGTACTGAAAAGTTGTGGCAAATTTCTGAAAAGTAGTGGCAAAGTACTGAAAAGTCGTGGCAAAGTCGTGGCAAAGTACTGAAAAGTGTGGCAAAGTACTGAAAAGTTGTGGCGAAGTGCTGAAAAGTCGTGGCAAAGTACTGAAAAATGTGGCAAAGTACTGAAGAGTTGTGGCGAAGTCGTGGCAAAGTACTGAAAAGAGTTGCAAAGTGCTGCAAAGTCGTGGCAAAGTACTGAAAAGTGTGGCAAAGTACTGACAAGTTGTGGCAAAGTGCTGAAAAGTGTGGCAAAGTACTGAAAAGTAGTGGCGAAGTGCTGAAAAGTCGTGGCAAAGTACTGAAAAGTGTGGCAAAGTACTGAAAAGTTGTGGCAAAATCGTGGCAAAGTACTGAAAAGAGTGGCAAAGTACTGACAAGTTGTGGCAAAGTCGTGGCAAAGTACTGAAAAGTGTGGCAAAGTACTGAAAAGTTGTGGCAAAGTGCTGAAAAGTCGTGGCAAAGTACTGAAAAGTGTGGCAAAGTACTGAAAAGTTGTGGCAAAGTGCTGAAAAGTGTTGCAAAGTACTGAAAAGTTGTGGCAAAGTGCTGAAAAGTGTGGCAAAGTACTGAAAAGTTGTGGCAAAGTGCTGAAAAGTAGTGGCAAAGTACTGAAAAGTGTGGCAAAGTACTGAAGAGTTGTGGCAAAGTCGTGGCAAAGTACTGAAACGAGTGGCAAAGTTCTGCAAATTCGTGGCAAAGTACTGAAAAGTGTGGCAAAGTACTGAAAAGTTGTGGCAAAGTGCTGAAAAGCGTGGCAAAGTGCTGCAAAGTCGTGGCAAAGTGCTGAAAAGTGTGGCAAAGTACTGAAAAGTTGTGGCAAAGTGCTGAAAAGTGTGGCAAAGTACTGAAAAGTTGTGGCAAAGTGCTGAAAAGTGTGGCAAAGTGCTGCAAAGTCGTGGTAAAGTACTGAAAAGTGTGGCAAAGTAAAGAAAAGTTGTGGCAAAGTGCTGAAAAGTGTGGCAAAGTACTGAAAAGTTGTGGCAAAGTGCTGAAAAGTAGTGGCAAAGTAGTGAAAAGTCGAAGCAAAGTTGTGGCAAAGTACTGAAAAGTGAGGCAAAGTACTGAAAAGTTGTGGTGAAGTCGTGGCAAAGTAGTGAAAAGAGTGGCAAAGTGCTGCAAAGTCGTGGCAAAGTACTGAAAGTGTGGCAAAGTACTGAAAAGTAGTGGCAAAGTATACTGAAAAGTCGTGGCAAAGTCGTGGCAAAGTACTGAAAAGTGTGGCAAAGTACTGAAAAGTTGTGGCAAAGTCGTGGCTAAGTGCTGAAAAGAGTGGCAAAGTACTGAAAAGTTGTGGCAAAGTGCTGCAAAGTCGTGGCAAAGTACTGAACAGTGTTGCAAAGTACTGACAAGTTGTGGCAAAGTGCTGAAAAGTGTGGCAAAGTACTGAAAAGTTGTGGCAAAGTGCTGAAAAGTGTGGCAAAGTACTGAAAAGTTGTGGCAAAGTTCTGAAAAGTAGTGGCAAAGTACTGAAAAGTCGTGGCAAAGTCGTGGCAAAGTACTGAAAAGTGTGGCAAAGTACTGAAAAGTTGTGGCGAAGTGCTGAAAAGTCGTGGCAAAGTACTGAAAAATGTGGCAAAGTACTGAAGAGTTGTGGCGAAGTCGTGGCAAAGTACTGAAAAGAGTTGCAAATTGCTGCAAAGTCGTGGCAAAGTACTGAAAAGTGTGGCAAAGTACTGACAAGTTGTGGCAAAGTGCTGAAAAGTGTGGCAAAGTACTGAAAAGTAGTGGCGAAGTGCTGAAAAGTCGTGGCAAAGTACTGAAAAGTGTGGCAAAGTACTGAAAAGTTGTGGCAAAATCGTGGCAAAGTACTGAAAAGAGTGGCAAAGTACTGACAAGTTGTGGCAAAGTCGTGGCAAAGTACTGAAAAGTGTGGCAAAGTACTGAAAAGTTGTGGCGAAGTGCTGAAAAGTCGTGGCAAAGTACTGAAAAGTGTGGCAAAGTACTGAAAAGTTGTGGCAAAGTGCTGAAAAGTGTTGCAAAGTACTGAAAAGTTGTGGCAAAGTGCTGAAAAGTGTGGCAAAGTACTGAAAAGTTGTGGCAAAGTGCTGAAAAGTAGTGGCAAAGTACTGAAAAGTGTGGCAAAGTACTGAAGAGTTGTGGCAAAGTCGTGGCAAAGTACTGAAACGAGTGGCAAAGTTCTGCAAATTCGTGGCAAAGTACTGAAAAGTGTGGCAAAGTACTGAAAAGTTGTGGCAAAGTGCTGAAAAGTGTGGCAAAGTGCTGCAAAGTCGTGGCAAAGTGCTGAAAAGTGTGGCAAAGTACTGAAAAGTTGTGGCAAAGTGCTGAAAAGTGTGGCAAAGTACTGAAAAGTAGTGGCGAAGTGCTGAAAAGTGTGGCAAAGTACTGAAAAGTTGTGGCAAAATCGTGGCAAAGTACTGAAAAATGTGGCAAAGTACTGAAAAGTTGTGGCGAAGTGCTGAAAAGTCGTGGGAAAGTACTGAAAAGTGTGGCAAAGTACTGAAAAGTTGTGGCAAAGTGCTGAAAAGTGTGGCAATGTACTGAAAAGTTGTGCAAAGTGCTGAAAAGTGTGGCAAAGTACTGAAAAGTTGTGGCAAAGTGCTGAAAAGTAGTGGCAAAGTACTGAAAAGTCGTGGCAAAGTACTGAAAAGTGTGGCAAAGTACTGAAGAGTTGTGGCAAATTCGTGGCAAAGTACTGAAACGAGTGGCAAAGTGCTGCAAAGTCGTGGCAAAGTACTGAAAAGTGTGGCAAAGTACTGAAAAGTTGTGGCAAAGTGCTGAAAAGTGTGGCAAAGTGCTACAAAGTCGTGGCAAAGTACTGAAAAGTGTGGCAAAGTACTGACAAGTTGTGGCAAAGTGCTGAAAAGTGTGGCAAAGTACTGAAAAGTAGTGGCGAAGTGCTGAAAAGTCGTGGCAAAGTACTGAAAAGTGTGGCAAAGTACTGAAAAGTTGTGGCAAAATCGTGGCAAAGTACTGAAAAGAGTGGCAAAGTACTGACAAGTTGTGGCAAAGTCGTGGCAAAGTACTGAAAAGTGTGGCAAAGTACTGAAAAGTTGTGGCGAAGTGCTGAAAAGTCGTGGCAAAGTACTGAAAAGTGTGGCAAAGTACTGAAAAGTTGTGGCAAAGTGCTGAAAAGTGTTGCAAAGTACTGAAAAGTTGTGGCAAAGTGCTGAAAAGTGTGGCAAAGTACTGAAAAGTTGTGGCAAAGTGCTGAAAAGTAGTGGCAAAGTACTGAAAAGTGTGGCAAAGTACTGAAGAGTTGTGGCAAAGTCGTGGCAAAGTACTGAAACGAGTGGCAAAGTTCTGCAAATTCGTGGCAAAGTACTGAAAAGTGTGGCAAAGTACTGAAAAGTTGTGGCAAAGTGCTGAAAAGTGTGGCAAAGTGCTACAAAGTCGTGGCAAAGTGCTGAAAAGTGTGGCAACGTACTGAAAAGTTGTGGCAAAGTGCTAAAAAGTGTGGCAAATCACTGAAAAGTTGTGGCAAAGTCGTGGCAAAGTACTGAAAAGTGTGGCAAAGTACTGAAAAGTTGTGGCAAAGTCGTGGCAAATTACTGAAAAGTGTGGCAAAGTACTGAAAAGTTGTGGCGAAGTGCTGAAAAGTCGTGGCAATGTACTGAAAAGTGTGGCAAAGTACTGAAAAGTTGTGGCAAAGTGCTGAAAAGTGTGGCAAAGTACTGAAAAGTTGTGGCAAAGTGCTGAAAAGTGTGGCAAAGTACTGAAAAGTTGTGGCAAAGTGCTGAAAAGTGTGGCAAAGTACTGAAAAGTTGTGGCAAAGTGCTGAAAAGTAGTGGCAAAGTACTGAAAAGTCGTGGCAAAGTCGTGGCAAAGTACTGAAAAGTGTGGCAAAGTACTGAAAAGTTGTGGCGAAGTGCTGAAAAGTCGTGGCAAAGTACTGAAAAGTGTGGCAAAGTACTGAAAAGTTGTGGCAAAGTCGTGGCAAAGTACTGAAAAGAGTGGCAAAGTACTGCAAAGTCGTGGCAAAGTACTGAAAAGTGTGGCAAAGTACTGACAAGTTGTGGCAAAGTGCTGAAAAGTGTGGCAAAGTACTGAAAAGTAGTGGCAAAGTGCTGAAAAGTGTGGCAAAGTTCTGAAAAGTTGTGGCAAAGTGCTGAAGAGTAGTGGCAAAGTACTGAAAAGTCGTGGCAAAGTACTGAAAAGTGTGGCAAAGTACTGAAGAGTTGTGGCAAAGTCGTGGCAAAGTACTGAAAAGAATGGCAAAGTGCTGCAAAGTCGTGGCAAAGTACTGAAAAGTGTGGCAAAGTACTGAAAAGTTGTGGCAAAGTGCTGAAAAGTGTGGCAAAGTACTGAAAAGTTGTGGCAAAGTGCTGAAAAGTGTGGCAAAGTACTGAGAAGTTGTGGCAAAGTGCTGAAAAGTAGTGGCAAAGTACTGAAAAGTCGTGGCAAAGTCGTGGCAAAGTACTGAAAAGTGTGGCAAAGTACTGAAAAGTTGTGGCGAAGTGCTGAAAAGTCGTGGCAAAGTACTGAAAAGTGTGGCAAAGTACTGAAAAGTTGTGCAAAGTCGTGGCAAAGTACTGAAAAGAGTGGCAAAGTACTGCAAAGTCGTGTCAAAGTACTGAAAATTGTGGCAAAGTACTGACAAGTTGTGGCAAAGTGCTGAAAAGTGTGGCAAAGTACTGAAAAGTAGTGGCAAAGTGCTGAAAAGTGTGGCAAAGTTCTGAAAAGTTGTGGCAAAGTGCTGAAGAGTAGTGGCAAAGTACTGAAAAGTCGTGGCAAAGTACTGAAAAGTGTGGCAAAGTACAGAAGAGTTTTGGCAAAGTCGTGGCAAAGTACTGAAAAGAATGGCAAAGTGCTGCAAAGTCGTGGCAAAGTACTGAAAAGTGTGGCAAAGTACTGAAAAGTTGTGGCAAAGTGCTGAAAAGTGTGGCAAAGTGCTGCAAAGTCGTGGCAAAGTACTGAAAAGTGTGGCAAAGTACTGAAAAGTTGTGGCAAAGTGCTGAAAAGTGTGGCAAAGTACTGAAAAGTTGTGGCAAAGTGCTGAAAAGTGTGGCAAAGTGCTGCAAAGTCGTGGCAAAGTACTGAAAAGTGTGGCAAAGTAAAGAAAAGTTGTGGCAAAGTGCTGAAAAGTGTGGCAAAGTACTGAAAAGTTGTGGCAAAGTGCTGAAAAGTAGTGGCAAAGTAGTGAAAAGTCGAGGCAAAGTTGTGGCAAAGTACTGAAAAGTGAGGCAAAGTACTGAAAAGTTGTGGTGAAGTCGTGGCAAAGTACTGAAAAGAGTGGCAAAGTGCTGCAAAGTCGTGGCAAAGTACTGAAAGTGTGGCAAAGTACTGAAAAGTAGTGGAAAAGTATACTGAAAAGTCGTGGCAAAGTCGTGGCAAAGTACTGAAAAGTGTGGCAAAGTACTGAAAAGTTGTGGCAAAGTCGTGGCTAAGTGCTGAAAAGAGTGGCAAAGTACTGAAAAGTTGTGGCAAAGTGCTGCAAAGTCGTGGCAAAGTACTGAAAAGTGTGGCAAAGTATTGACAAGTTGTGGCAAAGTGCTGAAAAGTGTGGCAAAGTACTGAAAAGTTGTGGCAAAGTGCTGAAAAGTGTGGCAAAGTACTGAAAAGTTGTGGCAAAGTTCTGAAAAGTAGTGGCAAAGTACTGAAAAGTCGTGGCAAAGTCGTGGCAAAGTACTGAAAAGTGTGGCAAAGTACTGAAAAGTTGTGGCGAAGTGCTGAAAAGTCGTGGCAAAGTACTGAAAAGTGTGGCAAAGTACTGAAGAGTTGTGGCAAAGTCGTGGCAAAGTACTGAAAAGAGTTGCAAAGTGCTGCAAAGTCGTGGCAAAGTACTGAAAAGTGTGGCAAAGTACTGACAAGTTGTGGCAAAGTGCTGAAAAGTGTGGCAAAGTACTGAAAAGTAGTGGCGAAGTGCTGAAAAGTCGTGGCAAAGTACTGAAAAGTGTGGCAAAGTACTGAAAAGTTGTGGCAAAATCGTGGCAAAGTACTGAAAAGAGTGGCAAAGTACTGAAAAGTTGTGGCAAAGTCGTGGCAAAGTACTGAAAAGTGTGGCAAAGTACTGAAAAGTTGTGGCGAAGTGCTGAAAAGTCGTGGCAAAGTACTGAAAAGTGTGGCAAAGTGCTGAAAAGTGTGGCAAAGTACTGAAAAGTTGTGGCAAAGTGCTGAAAAGTGTGGCAAAGTACTGAAAAGTTGTGGCAAAGTGCTGAAAAGTAGTGGCAAAGTACTGAAAAGTGTGGCAAAGTCTGAAAAGTAGTGGCGAAGTGCTGAAAAGTCGTGGCAAAGTACTGAAAAGTGTGGCAAAGCACTGAAAAGTTGTGGCAAAGTCGTGGCAAAGTACTGAAAAGTGTGGCAAAGTACTGAATAGTTGTGGCAAAGTCGTGGCAAATTACTGAAAAGTGTGGCAAAGTACTGAAAAGTTGTGGCGAAGTGCTGAAAAGTCGTGGCAATGTACTGAAAAGTGTGGCAAAGTACTGAAAAGTTGTGGCAAAGTGCTGAAAAGTGTGGCAAAGTACTGAAAAGTTGTGGCAAAGTGCTGAAAAGTGTGGCAAAGTACTGAAAAGTTGTGGCAAAGTGCTGAAAAGTAGTGGCAAAGTACTGAAAAGTCGTGGCAAAGTCGTGGCAAAGTACTGAAAAGTGTGGCAAAGTAATGAAAAGTTGTGGCGAAGTGCTGAAAAGTCGTGGCAAAGTACTGAAAAGTGTGGCAAAGTACTGAAAAGTTGTGGCAAAGTCGTGGCAAAGTACTGAAAAGAGTGGCCAAGTACTGAAAAGTTGTGGCAAAGTCGTGGCAAAGTACTGAAAAGTGTGGCAAAGTACTGAAAAGTTGTGGCGAAGTGCTGAAAAGTCGTGGCAATGTACTTAAAAGTGTGGCAAAGTACTGAAAAGTTGTGGCAAAGTGCTGAAAAGTGTGGCAAAGTACTGAAAAGTTGTGGCAAAGTGCTGAAAAGTGTGGCAAAGTAGTGAAAAGTTCTGGCAAAGTGCTGAAAAGTAGAGGCAAAGTACTGAAAATTCGTGGCAAAGTCGTGGCAAAGTACTGAAAATATGGCAAAGTACTGAAAAGTTGTGGCGAAGTGCTGAAAAGTCGAGGCAAAGTACTGAAAAGTGTGGCAAAGTACTGAAAAGTTGTGGCAAAGTCGTGGCTAAGTACTGAAAATAGAAGCAAAGTACTGAAAAGTTGTGGCAAAGTGCTGCAAAGTCGAGGCAAAGTACTGAAAAGTGTGGCAAAGTACTGAAAAGTTGTGGCAAAGTGCTGAAAAGTGTGGCAAAGTACTGAAAAGTTGTGGGAAAGTGCTGAAAAGTGTGGCAAAGTACTGAAAAGTTGTGGCAAAGTGCTGAAAAGTAGTGGCAAAGTACTGAAAAGTCGTGGCAAAGTCGTGGCAAAGTACTGAAAAGTGTGGCAAAGTGTGAAAAGTTGTGGCGAACTTCTGAAAAGTCGTGGCAAAGTACTGAAGAGTTGTTGCAAAGTCGTGGCAAAGTACTGAAAAGAGTGGCAAAGTGCTGCAAAGTCGTGGCAAAGTACTGAAAAGTGTGGCAAAGTACTGAAAAGTTGTGGCAAAGTGCTGAAAAGTGTGGCAAAGTACTGAAAAGTTGTGGCAAAGTACTGAAAAGTGTGGCAAAGTACTGAAAGGTTGTGGCAAAGTGCTGAAAAGTCGTGGCAAAGTACTGAAAAGTGTGGCAAAGTACTGAAAAGTTGTGGCAAAGTGCTGAAAAGTGTGGCAAAGTACTGAAAAGTTGTGGCAAAGTGCTGAAAAGTGTGGCAAAGTTCTGAAAAGTTGTGGCAAAGTGCTGAAAAGTAGTGGCAAAGTACTGAAAAGTCGTGGCAAAGTACTGAAAAGTGTGGCAAAGTACTGAAGAGTTGTGGCAAAGTCGTGGCACAGTACTGAAAAGAATGGCAAAGTGCTGCAAAGTCGTGGCAAAGTACTGAAAAGTGTGGAAAGTACTGAAAAGTTGTGGCAAAGTGCTGAAAAGTGTGGCAAAGTGCTGCAAAGTCGTGGCAAAGTACTGAAAAGTGTGGCAAAGTACTGAAAAGTTGTGGCAAAGTGCTGAAAAGTGTGGCAAAGTACTGAAAAGTTGTGGCAAAGTGCTGAAAAGTGTGGCAAAGTGCTGCAAAGTCGTGGCAAAGTCCTGAAAAGTGTGGCAAAGTAAAGAAAAATTGTGGCAAAGTGCTGAAAAGTGTGGCAAAGTACTGAAAAGTTGTGGCAAAGTGCTGAAAAGTAGTGGCAAAGTACTGAAAAGTCGTGGCAAAGTCGTGGCAAAGTACTGAAAAGTGTGGCAAAGTACTGAAAAGTTGTGGCAAAGTGCTGAAAAGTGTGGCAAAGTGCTGCAAAGTCGTGGCAAAGTGCTGCAAAGTGTGGCAAAGTACTGAAAAGTTGTGGCAAAGTGCTGAAAAGTGTGGCAAAGTACTGAAAAGTAGTGGCGAAGTGCTGAAAAGTCGTGGCAAAGTACTGAAAAGTGTGGCAAAGCACTGAAAAGTTGTGGCAAAGTCGTGGCAAAGTACTGAAAAGTGTGGCAAAGTACTGAAAAGTTGTGGCAAAGTCGTGGCAAATTACTGAAAAGTGTGGCAAAGTACTGAAAAGTTGTGGCGAAGTGCTGAAAAGTCGTGGCAATGTACTGAAAAGTTGTGGCAAAGTGCTGAAAAGTGTGGCAAAGTACTGAAAAGTTGTGGCAAAGTGCTGAAAAGTGTGGCAAACTACTGAAAAGTTGTGGCAAAGTGCTGAAAAGTAGTGGCAAAGTACTGAAAAGTCGTGGCAAATCGTGGCAAAGTACTGAAAAGTGTGGCAAAGTACTGAAAAGTTGTGGCGAAGTGCTGAAAAGTCGTGGCAAAGTACTGAAAAGTGTGGCAAAGTACTGAAAAGTTGTGGCAAAGTCGTGGCAAAGTACGGAAAAGAGTGGCAAAGTAGTGAAAAGTTGTGGCAAATTCGTGGCAAAGTACTGAAAAGTGTGGCAAAGTACTGAAAAGTTGTGGCGAAGTACTGAAAAGTCGTGGCAATGTACTGAAAAGTGTGGCAAAGTACTGAAAAGTTGTGGCAAAGTGCTGAAAAGTGTGGCAAAGTACTGAAAAGTTGTGGCAAAGTGCTGAAAAGTGTGGCAAAGTACTGAAAAGTTCTGGCAAAGTGCTGAAAAGTAGAGGCAAAGTACTGAAAATTCGTGGCAAAGTCGTGGCAAAGTACTGAAAATGTGGCAAAGTACTGAAAAGTTGTGGCGAAGTGCTGAAAAGTCGAGGCAAAGTACTGAAAAGTGTGGCAAAGTACTGAAAAGTTGTGGCAAAGTCGTGGCTAAGTACTGAAAATAGAAGTAAAGTACTGAAAAGTTGTGGCAAAGTGCTGCAAAGTCGTTGCAAAGTACTGAAAAGTGTGGCAAAGTACTGAAAAGTTGTGGCAAAGTGCTGAAAAGTGTGGCAAAGTACTGAAAAGTTGTGGGAAAGTGCTGAAAAGTGTGGCAAAGTACTGAAAAGTTGTGGCAAAGTGCTGAAAAGTAGTGGCAAAGTCCTGAAAAGTCGTGGCAAAGTCGTGGCAAAGTACTGAAAAGTGTGGCAAAGTGTGAAAAGTTGTGGCGAAGTGCTGAAAAGCCGTGGCAAAGTACTGAAAAGTGTGGCAAAGTACTGAAGAGTTGTGGCAAAGTCGTGGCAAAGTACTGAAAAGAGTGGCAAAGTGCTGCAAAGTCGTGGCAAAGTACTGAAAAGTGTGGCAAAGTACTGAAAAGTTGTGGCAAAGTGCTGAAAAGTGTGGCAAAGTACTGAAAAGTTGTGGCAAAGTACTGAAAAGTGTGGCAAAGTACTGAAAGGTTGTGGCGAAGTGCTGAAAAGTCGTGGCAAAGTACTGAAAAGTGTGGCAAAGTACTGAAAAGTTGTGGCAAAGTGCTGAAAAGTGAGGCAAAGTACTGAAAAGTTGTGGCAAAGTGCTGAAAAGTGTGGCAAAGTTCTGAAAAGTTGTGGCAAAGTGCTGAAAAGTAGTGGCAAAGTACTGAAAAGTCGTGGCAAAGTACTGAAAAGTGTGGCAAAGTACTGAAGAGTTGTGGCAAAGTCGTGGCACAGTACTGAAAAGAATGGCAAAGTGCTGCAAAGTCGTGGCAAAGTACTGAAAAGTGTGGAAAGTACTGAAAAGTTGTGGCAAAGTGCTGAAAAGTGTGGCAAAGTGCTGCAAAGTCGTGGCAAAGTACTGAAAAGTGTGGCAAAGTACTGAAAAGTTGAGGCAAAGTGCTGAAAAGTGTGGCAAAGTACTGAAAAGTTGTGGCAAAGTGCTGAAAAGTGTGGCAAAGTGCTGCAAAGTCGTGGCAAAGTACTGAAAAGTGTGGCAAAGTAAAGAAAAATTGTGGCAAAGTGCTGAAAAGTGTGGCAAAGTACTGAAAAGTTGTGGCAAAGTGCTGAAAAGTAGTGGCAAAGTACTGAAAAGTCGTGGCAAAGTCGTGGCAAAGTACTGAAAAGTGTGAAGTACTGAAAAGTTGTGGCGAAGTGCTGAAAAGTCGAGGCAAAGTACTGAAAAGTGTGGCAAAGTACTGAAGAGTTGTGGCAAAGTGCTGAAACGCGTGGCAAAGTACTGAAAAGTTGTGGCAAAGTGCTGAAAAGTGTGGCAAAGTACTGAAAAGTTGTGGCAAAGTGCTGAAAAGTAGAGGCAAAGTACTGAAAAGTCGAGGCAAAGTCGTGGCAAAGTACTAAAAAGTGAGGCAAAGTACTGAAAAGTTGTCGCGAAGTGCTGAAAAGTCGTGGCAAAGTACTGAAAAGTGTGGCAAAGTACTGAAAAGATGTGGCGAAGTCGTGGCAAAGTACTGAAAAGTGTGGCAAAGTACTGAAAAGTAGTGGCAAAGTACTGAAAAGTCGTGGCAAAGTACTGAAAAGTGTGGCAAAGTACTGAAAAGTTGTGGCAAAGTCGTGGCTAAGTACTGAAAAGTGTGGCAAAGTACTGAAAAGTTGTGGCAAAGTGCTGCAAAGTCGTGGCAAAGTACTGAAAAGTGTGGCAAAGTACTGAAGAGTTGTGGCAAAGTGCTGACAAGTGTGGCAAAGTACTGAAAAGTTGTGGCAAAGTGCTGCAAAGTCGAGGCAAAGTACTGAAAAGTGTGGCAAGTACTGAAAAGTTGTGGCAAAGTGCTGAAAAGTGTGGCAAAGTACTGAAAAGTTGTGGGAAAGTGCTGAAAAGTGTGGCAAAGTACTGAAAAGTTGTGGCAAAGTGCTGAAAAGTAGTGGCAAAGTCCTGAAAAGTCGTGGCAAAGTCGTGGCAAAGTACTGAAAAGTGTGGCAAAGTGTGAAAAGTTGTGGCGAAGTGCTGAAAAGCCGTGGCAAAGTACTGAAAAGTGTGGCAAAGTACTGAAGAGTTGTGGCAAAGTCGTGGCAAAGTACTGAAAAGAGTGGCAAAGTGCTGCAAAGTCGTGGCAAAGTACTGAAAAGTGTGGCAAAGTACTGAAAAGTTGTGGCAAAGTGCTGAAAGTGTGGCAAAGTACTGAAAAGTTGTGGCAAAGTACTGAAAAGTGTGGCAAAGTACTGAAAGGTTGTGGCGAAGTGCTGAAAAGTCGTGGCAAAGTACTGAAAAGTGTGGCAAAGTACTGAAAAGTTGTGGCAAAGTGCTGAAAAGTGAGGCAAAGTACTGAAAAGTTGTGGCAAAGTGCTGAAAAGTGTGGCAAAGTTCTGAAAAGTTGTGGCAAAGTGCTGAAAAGTAGTGGCAAAGTACTGAAAAGTCGTGGCAAAGTACTGAAAAGTGTGGCAAAGTACTGAAGAGTTGTGGCAAAGTCGTGGCACAGTACTGAAAAGAATGGCAAAGTGCTGCAAAGTCGTGGCAAAGTACTGAAAAGTGTGGAAAGTACTGAAAAGTTGTGGCAAAGTGCTGAAAAGTGTGGCAAAGTGCTGCAAAGTCGTGGCAAAGTACTGAAAAGTGTGGCAAAGTACTGAAAAGTTGAGGCAAAGTGCTGAAAAGTGTGGCAAAGTACTGAAAAGTTGTGGCAAAGTGCTGAAAAGTGTGGCAAAGTGCTGCAAAGTCGTGGCAAAGTACTGAAAAGTGTGGCAAAGTAAAGAAAAATTGTGGCAAAGTGCTGAAAAGTGTGGCAAAGTACTGAAAAGTTGTGGCAAAGTGCTGAAAAGTAGTGGCAAAGTACTGAAAAGTCGTGGCAAAGTCGTGGCAAAGTACTGAAAAGTGTGGCAAAGTACTGAAAAGTTGTGGCGAAGTGCTGAAAAGTCGAGGCAAAGTACTGAAAAGTGTGGCAAAGTACTGAAGAGTTGTGGCAAAGTGCTGAAACGTGTGGCAAAGTACTGAAAAGTTGTGGCAAAGTGCTGAAAAGTGTGGCAAAGTACTGAAAAGTTGTGGCAAAGTGCTGAAAAGTAGAGGCAAAGTACTGAAAAGTCGAGGCAAAGTCGTGGCAAAGTACTAAAAAGTGAGGCAAAGTACTGAAAAGTTGTCGCGAAGTGCTGAAAAGTCGTGGCAAAGTACTGAAAAGTGTGGAAAGTACTGAAAAGTTGTGGCAAAGTGCTGAAAAGTGTGGCAAAGTGCTGCAAAGTCGTGGCAAAGTACTGAAAAGTGTGGCAAAGTACTGAAAAGTTGAGGCAAAGTGCTGAAAAGTGTGGCAAAGTACTGAAAAGTTGTGGCAAAGTGCTGAAAAGTGTGGCAAAGTGCTGCAAAGTCGTGGCAAAGTACTGAAAAGTGTGGCAAAGTAAAGAAAAATTGTGGCAAAGTGCTGAAAAGTGTGGCAAAGTACTGAAAAGTTGTGGCAAAGTGCTGAAAAGTAGTGGCAAAGTACTGAAAAGTCGTGGCAAAGTCGTGGCAAAGTACTGAAAAGTGTGGCAAAGTACTGAAAAGTTGTGGCGAAGTGCTGAAAAGTCGAGGCAAAGTACTGAAAAGTGTGGCAAAGTACTGAAGAGTTGTGGCAAAGTGCTGAAACGTGTGGCAAAGTACTGAAAAGTTGTGGCAAAGTGCTGAAAAGTGTGGCAAAGTACTGAAAAGTTGTGGCAAAGTGCTGAAAAGTAGAGGCAAAGTACTGAAAAGTCGAGGCAAAGTCGTGGCAAAGTACTAAAAAGTGAGGCAAAGTACTGAAAAGTTGTCGCGAAGTGCTGAAAAGTCGTGGCAAAGTACTGAAAAGTGTGGCAAAGTACTGAAAAGTTGTGGCGAAGTCGTGGCAAAGTACTGAAAAGTGTGGCAAAGTACTGAAAAGTAGTGGCAAAGTACTGAAAAGTCGTGGCAAAGTACTGAAAAGTGTGGCAAAGTACTGAAAAGTTGTGGCAAAGTCGTGGCTAAGTACTGAAAAGTGTGGCAAAGTACTGAAAAGTTGTGGCAAAGTGCTGCAAAGTCGTGGCAAAGTACTGAAAAGTGTGGCAAAGTACTGAAGAGTTGTGGCAAAGTGCTGACAAGTGTGGCAAAGTACTGAAAAGTTGTGGCAAAGTGCTGAAAAGTGTGGCAAAGTACTGAAAAGTTGTGGCAAAGTGCTGAAAAGTAGAGGCAAAGTACTGAAAAGTCGAGGCAAAGTCGTGGCAAAGGACTAAAAAGTGAGGCAAAGTACTGAAAAGTTGTTGCGAAGTGCTGAAAAGTCGTGGCAAAGTACTGAAAAGTGTGGCAAAGTACTGAAAAGTTGTGGCGAAGTCGTGGCAAAGTACTGAAAAGTGTGGCAAAGTACTGAAAAGTAGTGGCAAAGTACTGAAAAGTCGTGGCAAAGTACTGAAAAGTGTGGCAAAGTACTGAAAAGTTGTGGCAAAGTCGTGGCTAAGTACTGAAAAGTGTGGCAAAGTACTGAAAAGTTGTGGCAAAGCTCTGCAAAGTCGTGGCAAAGTACTGAAAAGTGTGGCAAAGTACTGAAAAGTTGTGGCAAAGTGCTGAAAAGTGTGGCAAAGTTCTGAAAAGTTGTGGCAAAGTGCTGAAAAGTAGTGGCAAAGTACTGAAAAGTCGTGGCAAAGTACTGAAAAGTGTGGCAAAGTACTGAAGAGTTGTGGCAAAGTCGTGGCACAGTACTGAAAAGAATGGCAAAGTGCTGCAAAGTCGTGGCAAAGTACTGAAAAGTGTGGAAAGTACTGAAAAGTTGTGGCAAAGTGCTGAAAAGTGTGGCAAAGTGCTGCAAAGTCGTGGCAAAGTACTGAAAAGTGTGGCAAAGTACTGAAAAGTTGTGGCAAAGTGCTGAAAAGTGTGGCAAAGTACTGAAAAGTTGTGGCAAAGTGCTGAAAAGTGTGGCAAAGTGCTGCAAAGTCGTGGCAAAGTCCTGAAAAGTGTGGCAAAGTAAAGAAAAATTGTGGCAAAGTGCTGAAAAGTGTGGCAAAGTACTGAAAAGTTGTGGCAAAGTGCTGAAAAGTAGTGGCTAAGTACTGAGAAGTCGTGGCAAAGTCGTGGCAAAGTACTGAAAAGTGTGGCAAAGTACTGAAAAGTTGTGGCAAAGTGCTGAAAAGTGTGGCAAAGTGCTGCAAAGTCGTGGCAAAGTGCTGCAAAGTGTGGCAAAGTACTGAAAAGTTGTGGCAAAGTGCTGAAAAGTCGTGGCAAAGTACTGAAAAGTGTGGCAAAGCACTGAAAAGTTGTGGCAAAGTCGTGGCAAAGTACTGAAAAGTGTGGCAAAGTAATGAAAAGTTGTGGCAAAGTCGTGGCAAATTACTGAAAAGTGTGGCAAAGTACTGAAAAGTTGTGGCGAAGTGCTGAAAAGTCGTGGCAATGTACTGACAAGTGTGGCAAAGTACTGAAAAGTTGTGGCAAAGTGCTGAAAAGTGTGGCAAAGTACTGAAAAGTTGTGGCAAAGTGCTGAAAAGTGTGGCAAACTACTGAAAAGTTGTGGCAAAGTGCTGAAAAGTAGTGGCAAAGTACTGAAAAGTCGTGGCAAATCGTGGCAAAGTACTGAAAAGTGTGGCAAAGTACTGAAAAGTTGTGGCGAAGTGCTGAAAAGTCGTGGCAAAGTACTGAAAAGTGTGGCAAAGTACTGAAAAGTTGTGGCAAAGTCGTGGCAAAGTACTGAAAAGAGTGGCAAAGTACTGAAAAGTTGTGGCAAATTCGTGGCAAAGTACTGAAAAGTGTGGCAAAGTACTGAAAAGTTGTGGCGAAGTACTGAAAAGTCGTGGCAATGTACTGAAAAGTGTGGCAAAGTACTGAAAAGTTGTGGCAAAGTGCTGAAAAGTGTGGCAAAGTACTGAAAAGTTGTGGCAAAGTGCTGAAAAGTGTGGCAAAGTACTGAAAAGTTCTGGCAAAGTGCTGAAAAGTAGAGGCAAAGTACTGAAAATTCATGGCAAAGTCGTGGCAAAGTACTGAAAATGTGGCAAAGTACTGAAAAGTTGTGGCGAAGTGCTGAAAAGTGGAGGCAAAGTACTGAAAAGTGTGGCAAAGTACTGAAAAGTTGTGGCAAAGTCGTGGCTAAGTACTGAAAATAGAAGTAAAGTACTGAAAAGTTGTGGCAAAGTGCTGCAAAGTCGAGGCAAAGTACTGAAAAGTGTGGCAAAGTACTGAAAAGTTGTGGCAAAGTACTGAAAAGTAGTGGCAAAGTCCTGAAAAGTCGTGGCAAAGTCGTGGCAAAGTACTGAAAAGTGTGGCAAAGTGTGAAAAGTTGTGGCGAAGTGCTGAAAAGCCGTGGCAAAGTACTGAAAAGTGTGGCAAAGTACTGAAGAGTTGTGGCAAAGTCGTGGCAAAGTACTGAAAAGAGTGGCAAAGTGCTGCAAAGTCGTGGCAAAGTACTGAAAAGTGTGGCAAAGTACTGAAAAGTTGTGGCAAAGTGCTGAAAAGTGTGGCAAAGTACTGAAAAGTTGTGGCAAAGTACTGAAAAGTGTGGCAAAGTACTGAAAGGTTGTGGCGAAGTGCTGAAAAGTCGTGGCAAAGTACTGAAAAGTGTGGCAAAGTACTGAAAAGTTGTGGCAAAGTGCTGAAAAGTGTGGCAAAGTACTGAAAAGTTGTGGCAAAGTGCTGAAAAGTGTGGCAAAGTTCTGAAAAGTTGTGGCAAAGTGCTGAAAAGTAGTGGCAAAGTACTGAAAAGTCGTGGCAAAGTACTGAAAAGTGTGGCAAAGTACTGAAGAGTTGTGGCAAAGTCGTGGCACAGTACTGAAAAGAATGGCAAAGTGCTGCAAAGTCGTGGCAAAGTACTGAAAAGTGTGGAAAGTACTGAAAAGTTGTGGCAAAGTGCTGAAAAGTGTGGCAAAGTGCTGCAAAGTCGTGGCAAAGTACTGAAAATTGTGGCAAAGTACTGAAAAGTTGTGGCAAAGTGCTGAAAAGTGTGGCAAAGTACTGAAAAGTTGTGGCAAAGTGCTGAAAAGTGTGGCAAAGTACTGAAAAGTTGTGGCAAAGTGCTGAAAAGTAGAGGCAAAGTACTGAAAATTCGTGGCAAAGTCGTGGCAAAGTACTGAAAATGTGGCAAAGTACTGAAAAGTTGTGGCGAAGTGCTGAAAAGTCGAGGCAAAGTACTGAAAAGTGTGGCAAAGTACTGAAAAGTTGTGGCAAAGTCGTGGCTAAGTACTGAAAATAGAAGTAAAGTACTGAAAAGTTGTGGCAAAGTGCTGCAAAGTCGAGGCAAAGTACTGAAAAGTGTGGCAAAGTACTGAAAAGTTGTGGCAAAGTGCTGAAAAGTGTGGCAAAGTACTGAAAAGTTGTGAGAAAGTGCTGAAAAGTGTGGCAAAGTACTGAAAAGTTGTGGCAAAGTGCTGAAAAGTAGTGGCAAAGTCCTGAAAAGTCGTGGCAAAGTCGTGGCAAAGTACTGAAAAGTGTGGCAAAGTGTGAAAAGTTGTGGCGAAGTGCTGAAAAGCCGTGGCAAAGTACTGAAAAGTGTGGCAAAGTACTGAAGAGTTGTGGCAAAGTCGTGGCAAAGTACTGAAAAGAGTGGCAAAGTGCTGCAAAGTCGTGGCAAAGTACTGAAAAGTGTGGCAAAGTACTGAAAAGTTGTGGCAAAGTGCTGAAAAGTGTGGCAAAGTACTGAAAAGTTGTGGCAAAGTACTGAAAAGTGTGGCAAAGTACTGAAAGGTTGTGGCGAAGTGCTGAAAAGTCGTGGCAAAGTACTGAAAAGTGTGGCAAAGTACTGAAAATTTGTGGCAAAGTGCTGAAAAGTGTGGCAAAGTACTGAAAAGTTGTGGCAAAGTGCTGAAAAGTGTGGCAAAGTTCTGAAAAGTTGTGGCAAAGTGCTGAAAAGTAGTGGCAAAGTACTGAAAAGTCGTGGCAAAGTACTGAAAAGTGTGGCAAAGTACTGAAGAGTTGTGGCAAAGTCGTGGCACAGTACTGAAAAGAATGGCAAAGTGCTGCAAAGTCGTGGCAAAGTACTGAAAAGTGTGGAAAGTACTGAAAAGTTGTGGCAAAGTGCTGAAAAGTGTGGCAAAGTGCTGCAAAGTCGTGGCAAAGTACTGAAAATTGTGGCAAAGTACTGAAAAGTTGTGGCAAAGTGCTGAAAAGTGTGGCAAAGTACTGAAAAGTTGTGGCAAAGTGCTGAAAAGTGTGGCAAAGTGCTGCAAAGTTGTGGCAAAGTACTGAAAAGTGTGGCAAAGTAAAGAAAAATTGTGGCAAAGTGCTGAAAAGTGTGGCAAAGTACTGAAAAGTTGTGGCAAAGTGCTGAAAAGTAGTGGCAAAGTACTGAAAAGTCGTGGCAAAGTCGTGGCAAAGTACTGAAAAGTGTGGCAAAGTACTGAAAAGTTGTGGCGAAGTGCTGAAAAGTCGAGGCAAAGTACTGAAAAGTGTGGCAAAGTACTGAAGAGTTGTGGCAAAGTGCTGAAAAGTGTGGCAAAGTACTGAAAAGTTGTGGCAAAGTGCTGAAAAGTGTGGCAAAGTACTGAAAAGTTGTGGCAAAGTGCTGAAAAGTAGAGGCAAAGTACTGAAAAGTCGAGGCAAAGTCGTGGCAAAGTACTAAAAAGTGAGGCAAAGTACTGAAAAGTTGTCGCGAAGTGCTGAAAAGTCGTGGCAAAGTACTGAAAAGTGTGGCAAAGTACTGAAAAGTTGTGGCGAAGTCGTGGCAAAGTACTGAAAAGTGTGGCAAAGTACTGAAAAGTAGTGGCAAAGTACTGAAAAGTCGTGGCAAAGTACTGAAAAGTGTGGCAAAGTGCTGAAAAGTGTGGCAAAGTGTTGCAAAGTCGTGGCAAAGTGCTGCAAAGTGTGGCAAAGTACTGAAAAGTTGTGGCAAAGTGCTGAAAAGTGTGGCAAAGTACTGAAAAGTAGTGGCGAAGTGCTGAAAAGTCGTGGCAAAGTACTGAAAAGTGTGGCAAAGAACTGAAAAGTTGTGGCAAAGTCGTGGCAAAGTACTGAAAAGTGTGGCAAAGTAATGAAAAGTTGTGGCAAAGTCGTGGCAAATTACTGAAAAGTGTGGCAAAGTACTGAAAAGTTGTGGCGAAGTGCTGAAAAGTCGTGGCAATGTACTGACAAGTGTGGCAAAGTACTGAAAAGTTGTGGCAAAGTGCTGAAAAGTGTGGCAAAGTACTGAAAAGTTGTGGCAAAGTGCTGAAAAGTGTGGCAAACTACTGAAAAGTTGTGGCAAAGTGCTGAAAAGTAGTGGCAAAGTACTGAAAAGTCGTGGCAAATCGTGGCAAAGTACTGAAAAGTGTGGCAAAGTACTGAAAAGTTGTGGCGAAGTGCTGAAAAGTCGTGGCAAAGTACTGAAAAGTGTGGCAAAGTACTGAAAAGTTGTGGCAAAGTCGTGGCAAAGTACTGAAAAGAGTGGCAAAGTACTGAAAAGTTGTGGCAAATTCGTGGCAAAGTACTGAAAAGTGTGGCAAAGTACTGAAAAGTTGTGGCGAAGTACTGAAAAGTCGTGGCAATGTACTGAAAAGTGTGGCAAAGTACTGAAAAGTTGTGGCAAACTGCTGAAAAGTGTGGCAAAGTACTGAAAAGTTGTGGCAAAGTGCTGAAAAGTGTGGCAAAGTACTGAAAAGTTCTGGCAAAGTGCTGAAAAGTAGAGGCAAAGTACTGAAAATTCGTGGCAAAGTCGTGGCAAAGTACTGAAAATGTGGCAAAGTACTGAAAAGTTGTGGCGAAGTGCTGAAAAGTGGAGGCAAAGTACTGAAAAGTGTGGCAAAGTACTGAAAAGTTGTGGCAAAGTCGTGGCTAAGTACTGAAAATAGAAGTAAAGTACTGAAAAGTTGTGGCAAAGTGCTGCAAAGTCGAGGCAAAGTACTGAAAAGTGTGGCAAAGTACTGAAAAGTTGTGGCAAAGTGCTGAAAAGTGTGGCAAAGTACTGAAAAGTTGTGGGAAAGTGCTGAAAAGTGTGGCAAAGTACTGAAAAGTTGTGGCAAAGTGCTGAAAAGTAGTGGCAAAGTCCTGAAAAGTCGTGGCAAAGTCGTGGCAAAGTACTAAAAAGTGTGGCAAAGTGTGAAAAGTTGTGGCGAAGTGCTGAAAAGCCGTGGCAAAGTACTGAAAAGTGTGGCAAAGTACTGAAGAGTTGTGGCAAAGTCGTGGCAAAGTACTGAAAAGAGTGGCAAAGTGCTGCAAAGTCGTGGCAAAGTACTGAAAAGTGTGGCAAAGTACTGAAAAGTTGTGGCAAAGTGCTGAAAAGTGTGGCAAAGTACTGAAAAGTTGTGGCAAAGTACTGAAAAGTGTGGCAAAGTACTGAAAGGTTGTGGCGAAGTGCTGAAAAGTCGTGGCAAAGTACTGAAAAGTGTGGCAAAGTACTGAAAAGTTGTGGCAAAGTGCTGAAAAGTGTGGCAAAGTACTGAAGAGTTGTGGCAAAGTTGTGGCACAGTACTGAAAAGAATGGCAAAGTGCTGCAAAGTCGTGGCAAAGTACTGAAAAGTGTGGAAAGTACTGAAAAGTTGTGGCAAAGTGCTGAAAAGTGTGGCAAAGTGCTGCAAAGTCGTGGCAAAGTACTGAAAATTGTGGCAAAGTACTGAAAAGTTGTGGCAAAGTGCTGAAAAGTGTGGCAAAGTACTGAAAAGTTGTGGCAAAGTGCTGAAAAGTGTGGCAAAGTGCTGCAAAGTTGTGGCAAAGTACTGAAAAGTGTGGCAAAGTAAAGAAAAATTGTGGCAAAGTGCTGAAAAGTGTGGCAAAGTACTGAAAAGTTGTGGCAAAGTGCTGAAAAGTAGTGGCAAAGTACTGAAAAGTCGTGGCAAAGTCGTGGCAAAGTACTGAAAAGTGTGGCAAAGTACTGAAAAGTTGTGGCGAAGTGCTGAAAAGTCGAGGCAAAGTACTGAAAAGTGTGGCAAAGTACTGAAGAGTTGTGGCAAAGTGCTGAAAAGTGTGGCAAAGTACTGAAAAGTTGTGGCAAAGTGCTGAAAAGTGTGGCAAAGTACTGAAAAGTTGTGGCAAAGTGCTGAAAAGTAGAGGCAAAGTACTGAAAAGTCGAGGCAAAGTCGTGGCAAAGTACTAAAAAGTGAGGCAAAGTACTGAAAAGTTGTCGCGAAGTGCTGAAAAGTCGTGGCAAAGTACTGAAAAGTGTGGCAAAGTACTGAAAAGTTGTGGCGAAGTCGTGGCAAAGTACTGAAAAGTGTGGCAAAGTACTGAAAAGTAGTGGCAAAGTACTGAAAAGTCGTGGCAAAGTACTGAAAAGTGTGGCAAAGTGCTGAAAAGTGTGGCAAAGTGCTGCAAAGTCGTGGCAAAGTGCTGCAAAGTGTGGCAAAGTACTGAAAAGTTGTGGCAAAGTGCTGAAAAGTGTGGCAAAGTACTGAAAAGTAGTGGCGAAGTGCTGAAAAGTCGTGGCAAAGTACTGAAAAGTGTGGCAAAGCACTGAAAAGTTGTGGCAAAGTCGTGGCAAAGTACTGAAAAGTGTGGCAAAGTAATGAAAAGTTGTGGCAAAGTCGTGGCAAATTACTGAAAAGTGTGGCAAAGTACTGAAAAGTTGTGGCGAAGTGCTGAAAAGTCGTGGCAATGTACTGACAAGTGTGGCAAAGTACTGAAAAGTTGTGGCAAAGTGCTGAAAAGTGTGGCAAAGTACTGAAAAGTTGTGGCAAAGTGCTGAAAAGTGTGGCAAACTACTGAAAAGTTGTGGCAAAGTGCTGAAAAGTAGTGGCAAAGTACTGAAAAGTCGTGGCAAATCGTGGCAAAGTACTGAAAAGTGTGGCAAAGTACTGAAAAGTTGTGGCGAAGTGCTGAAAAGTCGTGGCAAAGTACTGAAAAGTGTGGCAAAGTACTGAAAAGTTGTGGCAAAGTCGTGGCAAAGTACTGAAAAGAGTGGCAAAGTACTGAAAAGTTGTGGCAAATTCGTGGCAAAGTACTGAAAAGTGTGGCAAAGTACTGAAAAGTTGTGGCGAAGTACTGAAAAGTCGTGACAATGTACTGAAAAGTGTGGCAAAGTACTGAAAAGTTGTGGCAAAGTGCTGAAAAGTGTGGCAAAGTACTGAAAAGTTGTGGCAAAGTGCTGAAAAGTGTGGCAAAGTACTGAAAAGTTCTGGCAAAGTGCTGAAAAGTAGAGGCAAAGTACTGAAAATTCGTGGCAAAGTCGTGGCAAAGTACTGAAAATGTGGCAAAGTACTGAAAAGTTGTGGCGAAGTGCTGAAAAGTGGAGGCAAAGTACTGAAAAGTGTGGCAAAGTACTGAAAAGTTGTGGCAAAGTCGTGGCTAAGTACTGAAAATAGAAGTAAAGTACTGAAAAGTTGTGGCAAAGTGCTGCAAAGTCGAGGCAAAGTACTGAAAAGTGTGGCAAAGTACTGAAAAGTTGTGGCAAAGTGCTGAAAAGTGTGGCAAAGTACTGAAAAGTTGTGGGAAAGTGCTGAAAAGTGTGGCAAAGTACTGAAAAGTTGTGGCAAAGTGCTGAAAAGTAGTGGCAAAGTCCTGAAAAGTCGTGGCAAAGTCGTGGCAAAGTACTGAAAAGTGTGGCAAAGTGTGAAAAGTTGTGGCGAAGTGCTGAAAAGCCGTGGCAAAGTACTGAAAAGTGTGGCAAAGTACTGAAGAGTTGTGGCAAAGTCGTGGCAAAGTACTGAAAAGAGTGGCAAAGTGCTGCAAAGTCGTGGCAAAGTACTGAAAAGTGTGGCAAAGTACTGAAAAGTTGTGGCAAAGTGCTGAAAAGTGTGGCAAAGTACTGAAAAGTTGTGGCAAAGTACTGAAAAGTGTGGCAAAGTACTGAAAGGTTGTGGCGAAGTGCTGAAAAGTCGTGGCAAAGTACTGAAAAGTGTGGCAAAGTACTGAAAAGTTGTGGCAAAGTGCTGAAAAGTGTGGCAAAGTACTGAAAAGTTGTGGCAAAGTGCTGAAAAGTGTGGCAAAGTTCTGAAAAGTTGTGGCAAAGTGCTGAAAAGTAGTGGCAAAGTACTGAAAAGTCGTGGCAAAGTACTGAAAAGTGTGGCAAAGTACTGAAGAGTTGTGGCAAAGTCGTGGCACAGTACTGAAAAGAATGGCAAAGTGCTGCAAAGTCGTGGCAAAGTACTGAAAAGTGTGGAAAGTACTGAAAAGTTGTGGCAAAGTGCTGAAAAGTGTGGCAAAGTGATGCAAAGTCGTGGCAAAGTACTGAAAATTGTGGCAAAGTACTGAAAAGTTGTGGCAAAGTGCTGAAAAGTGTGGCAAAGTACTGAAAAGTTGTGGCAAAGTGCTGAAAAGTGTGGCAAAGTACTGAAAAGTTCTGGCAAAGTGCTGAAAAGTAGAGGCAAAGTACTGAAAATTCGTGGCAAAGTCGTGGCAAAGTACTGAAAATGTGGCAAAGTACTGAAAAGTTGTGGCGAAGTGCTGAAAAGTCGAGGCAAAGTACTGAAAAGTGTGGCAAAGTACTGAAAAGTTGTGGCAAAGTCGTGGCTAAGTACTGAAAATAGAAGTAAAGTACTGAAAAGTTGTGGCAAAGTGCTGCAAAGTCGAGGCAAAGTACTGAAAAGTGTGGCAAAGCACTGAAAAGTTGTGGCAAAGTGCTGAAAAGTGTGGCAAAGTACTGAAAAGTTGTGGGAAAGTGCTGAAAAGTGTGGCAAAGTACTGAAAAGTTGTGGCAAAGTGCTGAAAAGTAGTGGCAAAGTCCTGAAAAGTCGTGGCAAAGTCGTGGCAAAGTACTGAAAAGTGTGGCAAAGTGTGAAAAGTTGTGGCGAAGTGCTGAAAAGCCGTGGCAAAGTACTGAAAAGTGTGGCAAAGTACTGAAGAGTTGTGGCAAAGTCGTGGCAAAGTACTGAAAAGAGTGGCAAAGTGCTGCAAAGTCGTGGCAAAGTACTGAAAAGTGTGGCAAAGTACTGAAAAGTTGTGGCAAAGTGCTGAAAAGTGTGGCAAAGTACTGAAAAGTTGTGGCAAAGTACTGAAAAGTGTGGCAAAGTACTGAAAGGTTGTGGCGAAGTGCTGAAAAGTCGTGGCAAAGTACTGAAAAGTGTGGCAAAGTACTGAAAATTTGTGGCAAAGTGCTGAAAAGTGTGGCAAAGTTCTGAAAAGTTGTGGCAAAGTGCTGAAAAGTAGTGGCAAAGTACTGAAAAGTCGTGGCAAAGTACTGAAAAGTGTGGCAAAGTGCTGAAAAGTGTGGCAAAGTACTGAAAAGTTCTGGCAAAGTGCTGAAAAGTAGAGGCAAAGTACTGAAAATTCGTGGCAAAGTCGTGGCAAAGTACTGAAAATGTGGCAAAGTACTGAAAAGTTGTGGCGAAGTGCTGAAAAGTGGAGGCAAAGTACTGAAAAGTGTGGCAAAGTACTGAAAAGTTGTGGCAAAGTCGTGGCTAAGTACTGAAAATAGAAGTAAAGTACTGAAAAGTTGTGGCAAAGTGCTGCAAAGTCGAGGCAAAGTACTGAAAAGTGTGGAAAAGTACTGAAAAGTTGTGGCAAAGTGCTGAAAAGTGTGGCAAAGTACTGAAAAGTTGTGGGAAAGTGCTGAAAAGTGTGGCAAAGTACTGAAAAGTTGTGGCAAAGTGCTGAAAAGTAGTGGCAAAGTCCTGAAAAGTCGTGGCAAAGTCGTGGCAAAGTACTGAAAAGTGTGGCAAAGTGTGAAAAGTTGTGGCGAAGTGCTGAAAAGCCGTGGCAAAGTACTGAAAAGTGTGGCAAAGTACTGAAGAGTTGTGGCAAAGTCGTTGCAAAGTACTGAAAAGAGTGGCAAAGTGCTGCAAAGTCGTGGCAAAGTACTGAAAAGTGTGGCAAAGTACTGAAAAGTTGTGGCAAAGTGCTGAAAAGTGTGGCAAAGTACTGAAAAGTTGTGGCAAAGTACTGAAAAGTGTGGCAAAGTACTGAAAGGTTGTGGCGAAGTGCTGAAAAGTCGTGGCAAAGTACTGAAAAGTGTGGCAAAGTACTGAAAAATAGTGGCAAAGTGCTGAAAAGTGTGGCAAAGTACTG
Organism: Saccoglossus kowalevskii; assembly: GCF_978046115.1. Classification (NCBI taxonomy): domain Eukaryota; kingdom Metazoa; phylum Hemichordata; class Enteropneusta; family Harrimaniidae; genus Saccoglossus; species Saccoglossus kowalevskii. The sequence continues at coordinate 58,563 of NW_028188680.1, forward strand.
AAAAGTTGTGGCAAAGTGCTGAAAAGTGTGGCAAAGTTCTGAAAAGTTGTGGCAAAGTGCTGAAAAGTAGTGGCAATGTACTGAAAAGTCGTGGCAAAGTACTGAAAAGTGTGGCAAAGTACTGAAGAGTTGTGGCAAAGTCGTGGCACAGTACTGAAAAGAATGGCAAAGTGCTGCAAAGTCGTGGCAAAGTACTGAAAAGTGTGGAAAGTACTGAAAAGTTGTGGCAAAGTGCTGAAAAGTGTGGCAAAGTGCTGCAAAGTCGTGGCAAAGTACTGAAAATTGTGGCAAAGTACTGAAAAGTTGTGGCAAAGTGCTGAAAAGTGTGGCAAAGTACTGAAAAGTTGTGGCAAAGTGCTGAAAAGTGTGGCAAAGTACTGAAAAGTTCAGGCAAAGTGCTGAAAAGTAGAGGCAAAGTACTGAAAATTCGTGGCAAAGTCGTGGCAAAGTACTGAAAATGTGGCAAAGTACTGAAAAGTTGTGGCGAAGTGCTGAAAAGTCGAGGCAAAGTACTGAAAAGTGTGGCAAAGTACTGAAAAGTTGTGGCAAAGTCGTGGCTAAGTACTGAAAATAGAAGTAAAGTACTGAAAAGTTGTGGCAAAGTGCTGCAAAGTCGAGGCAAAGTACTGAAAAGTGTGGCAAAGCACTGAAAAGTTGTGGCAAAGTGCTGAAAAGTGTGGCAAAGTACTGAAAAGTTGTGGGAAAGTGCTGAAAAGTGTGGCAAAGTACTGAAAAGTTGTGGCAAAGTGCTGAAAAGTAGTGGCAAAGTCCTGAAAAGTCGTGGCAAAGTCGTGGCAAAGTACTGAAAAGTGTGGCAAAGTGTGAAAAGTTGTGGCGAAGTGCTGAAAAGCCGTGGCAAAGTACTGAAAAGTGTGGCAAAGTACTGAAGAGTTGTGGCAAAGTCGTGGCAAAGTACTGAAAAGAGTGGCAAAGTGCTGCAAAGTCGTGGCAAAGTACTGAAAAGTGTGGCAAAGTACTGAAAAGTTGTGGCAAAGTGCTGAAAAGTGTGGCAAAGTACTGAAAAGTTGTGGCAAAGTACTGAAAAGTGTGGCAAAGTACTGAAAGGTTGTGGCGAAGTGCTGAAAAGTCGTGGCAAAGTACTGAAAAGTGTGGCAAAGTACTGAAAATTTGTGGCAAAGTGCTGAAAAGTGTGGCAAAGTACTGAAAAGTTGTGGCAAAGTGCTGAAAAGTGTGGCAAAGTTCTGAAAAGTTGTGGCAAAGTGCTGAAAAGTAGTGGCAAAGTACTGAAAAGTCGTGGCAAAGTACTGAAAAGTGTGGCAAAGTACTGAAGAGTTGTGGCAAAGTCGTGGCACAGTACTGAAAAGAATGGCAAAGTGCTGCATAGTCGTGGCAAAGTACTGAAAAGTGTGGAAAGTACTGAAAAGTTGTGGCAAAGTGCTGAAAAGTGTGGCAAAGTGCTGCAAAGTCGTGGCAAAGTACTGAAAATTGTGGCAAAGTACTGAAAAGTTGTGGCAAAGTGCTGAAAAGTGTGGCAAAGTACTGAAAAGTTGTGGCAAAGTGCTGAAAAGTGTGGCAAAGTGCTGCAAAGTTGTGGCAAAGTACTGAAAAGTGTGGCAAAGTACTGAAGAGTTGTGGCAAAGTGCTGAAAAGTGTGGCAAAGTACTGAAAAGTTGTGGCAAAGTGCTGAAAAGTGTGGCAAAGTACTGAAAAGTTGTGGCAAAGTGCTGAAAAGTAGAGGCAAAGTAATGAAAAGTCGAGGCAAAGTCGTGGCAAAGTACTAAAAAGTGAGGCAAAGTACTGAAAAGTTGTCGCGAAGTGCTGAAAAGTCGTGGCAAAGTACTGAAAAGTGTGGCAAAGTACTGAAAAGTTGTGGCGAAGTCGTGGCAAAGTACTGAAAAGTGTGGCAAAGTACTGAAAAGAAGTGGCAAAGTACTGAAAAGTCGTGGCAAAGTACTGAAAAGTGTGGCAAAGTACTGAAAAGTTGTGGCAAAGTCGTGGCTAAGTACTGAAAAGTGTGGCAAAGTACTGAAAAGTTGTGGCAAAGTGCTGCAAAGTCGTGGCAAAGTACTGAAAAGTGTGGCAAAGTACTGAAGAGTTGTGGCAAAGTGCTGAAAAGTGTGGCAAAGTACTGAAAAGTTGTGGCAAAGTGCTGAAAAGTGTGGCAAAGTACTGAGAAGTTGTGGCAAAGTGCTGAAAAGTAGAGGCAAAGTACTGAAAAGTCGAGGCAAAGTCGTGGCAAAGGACTAAAAAGTGAGGCAAAGTACTGAAAAGTTGTTGCGAAGTGCTGAAAAGTCGTGGCAAAGTACTGAAAAGTGTGGCAAAGAGTTGAAAAGTTGTGGCGAAGTCGTGGCAAAGTACTGAAAAGTGTGGCAAAGTACTGAAAAGTAGTGGCAAAGTACTGAAAAGTCGTGGCAAAGTACTGAAAAGTGTGGCAAAGTACTGAAAAGTTGTGGCAAAGTCGTGGCTAAGTACTGAAAAGTGTGGCAAAGTACTGAAAAGTTGTGGCAAAGTGCTGCAAAGTCGTGGCAAAGTACTGAAAAGTGTGGCAAAGTACTGACAAGTTGTGGCAAAGTGCTGAAAAGTGTGGCAAAGTACTGAAAAGTTGTGGCAAAGTGCTGAAAAGTGTGGCAAAGTACTGAAAAGTTGTGGCAAAGTTCTGAAAAGTAGTGGCAAAGTACTGAAAAGTCGTGGCAAAGTCGTGGCAAAGTACTGAAAAGTGTGGCAAAGTACTGAAAAGTTGTGGCAAAGTGCTGAAAAGTGTGGCAAAGTACTGAAAAGTTCTGGCAAAGTGCTGAAAAGTAGAGGCAAAGTACTGAAAATTCGTGGCAAAGTCGTGGCAAAGTACTGAAAATGTGGCAAAGTACTGAAAAGTTGTGGCGAAGTGCTGAAAAGTCGAGGCAAAGTACTGAAAAGTGTGGCAAAGTACTGAAAAGTTGTGGCAAAGTCGTGGCTAAGTACTGAAAATAGAAGTAAAGTACTGAAAAGTTGTGGCAAAGTGCTGCAAAGTCGAGGCAAAGTACTGAAAAGTGTGGCAAAGCACTGAAAAGTTGTGGCAAAGTGCTGAAAAGTGTGGCAAAGTACTGAAAAGTTGTGGGAAAGTGCTGAAAAGTGTGGCAAAGTACTGAAAAGTTGTGGCAAAGTGCTGAAAAGTAGTGGCAAAGTCCTGAAAAGTCGTGGCAAAGTCGTGGCAAAGTACTGAAAAGTGTGGCAAAGTGTGAAAAGTTGTGGCGAAGTGCTGAAAAGCCGTGGCAAAGTACTGAAAAGTGTGGCAAAGTACTGAAGAGTTGTGGCAAAGTCGTGGCAAAGTACTGAAAAGAGTGGCAAAGTGCTGCAAAGTCGTGGCAAAGTACTGAAAAGTGTGGCAAAGTACTGAAAAGTTGTGGCAAAGTGCTGAAAAGTGTGGCAAAGTACTGAAAAGTTGTGGCAAAGTACTGAAAAGTGTGGCAAAGTACTGAAAGGTTGTGGCGAAGTGCTGAAAAGTCGTGGCAAAGTACTGAAAAGTGTGGCAAAGTACTGAAAATTTGTGGCAAAGTGCTGAAAAGTGTGGCAAAGTACTGAAAAGTTGTGGCAAAGTGCTGAAAAGTGTGGCAAAGTTCTGAAAAGTTGTGGCAAAGTGCTGAAAAGTAGTGGCAAAGTAATGAAAAGTCGTGGCAAAGTACTGAAAAGTGTGGCAAAGTACTGAAGAGTTGTGGCAAAGTCGTGGCACAGTACTGAAAAGAATGGCAAAGTGCTGCATAGTCGTGGCAAAGTACTGAAAAGTGTGGAAAGTACTGAAAAGTTGTGGCAAAGTGCTGAAAAGTGTGGCAAAGTGCTGCAAAGTCGTGGCAAAGTACTGAAAATTGTGGCAAAGTACTGAAAAGTTGTGGCAAAGTGCTGAAAAGTGTGGCAAAGTACTGAAAAGTTGTGGCAAAGTGCTGAAAAGTGTGGCAAAGTGCTGCAAAGTTGTGGCAAAGTACTGAAAAGTGTGGCAAAGTAAAGAAAAATTGTGGCAAAGTGCTGAAAAGTGTGGCAAAGTACTGAAAAGTTGTGGCAAAGTGCTGAAAAGTAGTGGCAAAGTACTGAAAAGTCGTGGCAAAGTCGTGGCAAAGTACTGAAAAGTGTGGCAAAGTACTGAAAAGTTGTGGCGAAGTGCTGAAAAGTCGAGGCAAAGTACTGAAACGTGTGGCAAAGTACTGAAGAGTTGTGGCAAAGTGCTGAAAAGTGTGGCAAAGTACTGAAAAGTTGTGGCAAAGTGCTGAAAAGTGTGGCAAAGTACTGAAAAGTTGTGGCAAAGTGCTGAAAAGTAGAGGCAAAGTACTGAAAAGTCGAGGCAAAGTCGTGGCAAAGTACTAAAAAGTGAGGCAAAGTACTGAAAAGTTGTCGCGAAGTGCTGAAAAGTCGTGGCAAAGTACTGAAAAGTGTGGCAAAGTACTGAAATGTTGTGGCGAAGTCGTGGCAAAGTACTGAAAAGTGTGGCAAAGTACTGAAAAGTAGTGGCAAAGTACTGAAAAGTCGTGGCAAAGTACTGAAAAGTGTGGCAAAGTACTGAAAAGTTGTGGCAAAGTCGTGGCTAAGTACTGAAAAGTGTGGCAAAGTACTGAAAAGTTGTGGCAAAGTGCTGCAAAGTCGTGGCAAAGTACTGAAAAGTGTGGCAAAGTACTGAAGAGTTGTGGCAAAGTGCTGAAAAGTGTGGCAAAGTACTGAAAAGTTGTGGCAAAGTGCTGAAAAGTGTGGCAAAGTACTGAAAAGTTGTGGCAAAGTGCTGAAAAGTAGAGGCAAAGTACTGAAAAGTCGAGGCAAAGTCGTGGCAAAGGACTAAAAAGTGAGGCAAAGTACTGAAAAGTTGTTGCGAAGTGCTGAAAAGTCGTGGCAAAGTACTGAAAAGTGTGGCAAAGAGTTGAAAAGTTGTGGCGAAGTCGTGGCAAAGTACTGAAAAGTGTGGCAAAGTACTGAAAAGTAGTGGCAAAGTACTGAAAAGTCGTGGCAAAGTACTGAAAAGTGTGGCAAAGTACTGAAAAGTTGTGGCAAAGTCGTGGCTAAGTACTGAAAAGTGTGGCAAAGTACTGAAAAGTTGTGGCAAAGTGCTGCAAAGTCGTGGCAAAGTACTGAAAAGTGTGGCAAAGTACTGAAAAGTTGTGGCAAAGTGCTGAAAAGTGTGGCAAAGTACTGAAAAGTTGTGGCAAAGTGCTGAAAAGTGTGGCAAAGTACTGAAAAGTTGTGGCAAAGTTCTGAAAAGTAGTGGCAAAGTACTGAAAAGTCGTGGCAAAGTCGTGGCAAAGTACTGAAAAGTGTGGCAAAGTACTGAAAAGTTTTGGCGAAGTGCTGAAAAGTCGTGGCAAAGTACTGAAAAGTGTGGCAAAGTACTGAAAAGTGTGGCAAAGTGTGAAAAGTTGTGGCGAAGTGCTGAAAAGCCGTGGCAAAGTACTGAAAAGTGTGGCAAAGTACTGAAGAGTTGTGGCAAAGTCGTGGCAAAGTACTGAAAAGAGTGGCAAAGTGCTGCAAAGTCGTGGCAAAGTACTGAAAAGTGTGGCAAAGTACTGAAAAGTTGTGGCAAAGTGCTGAAAAGTGTGGCAAAGTACTGAAAAGTTGTGGCAAAGTACTGAAAAGTGTGGCAAAGTACTGAAAGGTTGTGGCGAAGTGCTGAAAAGTCGTGGCAAAGTACTGAAAAGTGTGGCAAAGTACTGAAAATTTGTGGCAAAGTGCTGAAAAGTGTGGCAAAGTACTGAAAAGTTGTGGCAAAGTGCTGAAAAGTGTGGCAAAGTTCTGAAAAGTTGTGGCAAAGTGCTGAAAAGTAGTGGCAAAGTACTGAAAAGTCGTGGCAAAGTACTGAAAAGTGTGGCAAAGTACTGAAGAGTTGTGGCAAAGTCGTGGCACAGTACTGAAAAGAATGGCAAAGTGCTGCATAGTCGTGGCAAAGTACTGAAAAGTGTGGAAAGTACTGAAAAGTTGTGGCAAAGTGCTGAAAAGTGTGGCAAAGTGCTGCAAAGTCGTGGCAAAGTACTGAAAATTGTGGCAAAGTACTGAAAAGTTGTGGCAAAGTGCTGAAAAGTGTGGCAAAGTACTGAAAAGTTGTGGCAAAGTGCTGAAAAGTGTGGCAAAGTGCTGCAAAGTTGTGGCAAAGTACTGAAAAGTGTGGCAAAGTAAAGAAAAATTGTGGCAAAGTGCTGAAAAGTGTGGCAAAGTACTGAAAAGTTGTGGCAAAGTGCTGAAAAGTAGTGGCAAAGTACTGAAAAGTCGTGGCAAAGTCGTGGCAAAGTACTGAAAAGTGTGGCAAAGTACTGAAAAGTTGTGGCGAAGTGCTGAAAAGTCGAGGCAAAGTACTGAAACGTGTGGCAAAGTACTGAAGAGTTGTGGCAAAGTGCTGAAAAGTGTGGCAAAGTACTGAAAAGTTGTGGCAAAGTGCTGAAAAGTGTGGCAAAGTACTGAAAAGTTGTGGCAAAGTGCTGAAAAGTAGAGGCAAAGTACTGAAAAGTCGAGGCAAAGTCGTGGCAAAGTACTAAAAAGTGAGGCAAAGTACTGAAAAGTTGTCGCGAAGTGCTGAAAAGTCGTGGCAAAGTACTGAAAAGTGTGGCAAAGTACTGAAATGTTGTGGCGAAGTCGTGGCAAAGTACTGAAAAGTGTGGCAAAGTACTGAAAAGTAGTGGCAAAGTACTGAAAAGTCGTGGCAAAGTACTGAAAAGTGTGGCAAAGTACTGAAAAGTTGTGGCAAAGTCGTGGCTAAGTACTGAAAAGTGTGGCAAAGTACTGAAAAGTTGTGGCAAAGTGCTGCAAAGTCGTGGCAAAGTACTGAAAAGTGTGGCAAAGTACTGAAGAGTTGTGGCAAAGTGCTGAAAAGTGTGGCAAAGTACTGAAAAGTTGTGGCAAAGTGCTGAAAAGTGTGGCAAAGTACTGAAAAGTTGTGGCAAAGTGCTGAAAAGTAGAGGCAAAGTACTGAAAAGTCGAGGCAAAGTCGTGGCAAAGGACTAAAAAGTGAGGCAAAGTACTGAAAAGTTGTTGCGAAGTGCTGAAAAGTCGTGGCAAAGTACTGAAAAGTGTGGCAAAGAGTTGAAAAGTTGTGGCGAAGTCGTGGCAAAGTACTGAAAAGTGTGGCAAAGTACTGAAAAGTAGTGGCAAAGTACTGAAAAGTCGTGGCAAAGTACTGAAAAGTGTGGCAAAGTACTGAAAAGTTGTGGCAAAGTCGTGGCTAAGTACTGAAAAGTGTGGCAAAGTACTGAAAAGTTGTGGCAAAGTGCTGCAAAGTCGTGGCAAAGTACTGAAAAGTGTGGCAAAGTACTGAAAAGTTGTGGCAAAGTGCTGAAAAGTGTGGCAAAGTACTGAAAAGTTGTGGCAAAGTGCTGAAAAGTGTGGCAAAGTACTGAAAAGTTGTGGCAAAGTTCTGAAAAGTAGTGGCAAAGTACTGAAAAGTCGTGGCAAAGTCGTGGCAAAGTACTGAAAAGTGTGGCAAAGTACTGAAAAGTTTTGGCGAAGTGCTGAAAAGTCGTGGCAAAGTACTGAAAAGTGTGGCAAAGTACTGAAGAGTTGTGGCAAAGTCGTGGCAAAGTACTGAAAAGAGTGGCAAAGTGCTGCAAAGTCGTGGCAAAGAACTGAAAAGTGTGGCAAAGTACTGAAAAGTTGTGGCAAAGTGCTGAAAAGTGTGGCAAAGTACTGAAAAGTGTGGCAAAGTACTGAAAAGTTGTGGCAAAGTGCTGAAAAGTGTGGCAAAGTACTGAAAAGTAGTGGCGAAGTGCTGAAAAGTCGTGGCAAAGTACTGAAAAGTGTGGCAAAGTACTGAAAAGTTGTGGCAAAGTCGTGGCAAAGTAATGAAAAGTGTGGCAAAGTACTGAAAATTGTGGCAAAGTCGTGGCAAATTACTGAAAAGTGTGGCAAAGTACTGAAAAGTTGTGGCGAAGTGCTGAAATGTCGTGGCAATGTACTGAAAAGTGTGGCAAAGTACTGAAAAGTTGTGGCAAAGTGCTGAAAAGTGTGGCAAAGTACTGAAAAGTTGTGGCAAAGTGCTTAAAAGTGTGGCAAAGTACTGAAAAGTTGTGGCAAAGTGCTGAAAAGTAGTGGCAAAGTACTGAAAAGTCGTGGCAAAGTCGTGGCAAAGTACTGAAAAGTGTGGCAAAGTACTGAAAAGTTGTGGCGAAGTGCTGAAAAGTCGTGGCAAAGTACTGAAAAGTGTGGCAAAGTACTGAAAAGTTGTGGCAAAGTCGTGGCAAATTGCTGAAAAGAGTGGCAAAGTACTGAAAAGTTGTGGCAAAGTGCTGAAAAGTAGTGGCAAAGTACTGAAAAGTCGTGGCAAAGTACTGAAAAGTGTGGCAAAGTACTGAAGAGTTGTGGCAAAGTCGTGGCAAAGTACTGAAACGAGTGGCAAAGTGCTGCAAAGTCGTGGCAAAGTACTGAAAAGTGTGGCAAAGTACTGAAAAGTTGTGGCAAAGTGCTGAAAAGTGTGGCAAAGTGCTGCAAAGTCGTGGCAAAGTGCTGAAAAGTGTGGCAAAGTACTGAAAAGTTGTGGCAAAGTGCTGAAAAGTGTGGCAAAGTACTGAAAAGTAGTGGCGAAGTGCTGAAAAGTCGTGGCAAAGTACTGAAAAGTGTGGCAAAGCACTGAAAAGTTGTGGCAAAGTCGTGGCAAAGTACTGAAAAGTGTGGCAAAGTACTGAAAAGTTGTGGCAAAGTCGTGGCAAATTACTGAAAAGTGTGGCAAAGTACTGAAAAGTTGTGGCGAAGTGCTGAAAAGTCGTGGCAATGTACTGAAAAGTGTGGCAAAGTACTGAAAAGTTGTGGCAAAGTGCTGAAAAGTGTGGCAAAGTACTGACAAGTTGTGGCAAAGTGCTGAAAAGTGTGGCAAAGTACTGAAAAGTTGTGGCAAAGTGCTGAAAAGTAGTGGCAAAGTACTGAAAAGTCATGGCAAAGTCGTGGCAAAGTACTGAAAAGTGTGGCAAAGTACTGAAAAGTTGTGGCGAAGTGCTGAAAAGTCGTGGCAAAGTACTGAAAAGTGTGGCAAAGTACTCAAAAGTTGTGGCAAAGTCGTGGCAAAGTACTGAAAAGAGTGGCAAAGTACTGCAAAGTCGTGGCAAAGTACTGAAAAGTGTGGCAAAGTACTGACAAGTTGTGGCAAAGTGCTGAAAAGTGTGGCAAAGTTCTGAAAAGTTGTGGCAAAGTGCTGAAGAGTAGTGGCAAAGTACTGAAAAGTCGTGGCAAAGTACTGAAAAGTGTGGCAAAGTACTGAAGAGTTGTGGCAAAGTCGTGGCAAAGTACTGAAAAGAATGGCAAAGTGCTGCAAAGTCGTGGCAAAGTACTGAAAAGTGTGGCAAAGTACTGAAAAGTTGTGGCAAAGTGCTGAAAAGTGTGGCAAAGTACTGAAAAGTTGTGGCAAAGTGCTGAAAAGTGTGGCAAAGTACTGAAAAGTTGTGGCAAAGTGCTGAAAAGTAGTGGCAAAGTACTGAAAAGTCGTGTCAAAGTCGTGGCAAAGTACTGAAAAGTGTGGCAAAGTACTGAAAAGTTGTGGCGAAGTGCTGAAAAGTCGTGGCAAAGTACTGAAAAGTGTGGCAAAGTACTGAAAAGTTGTGGCAAAGTCGTGGCAAAGTACTGAAAAGAGTGGCAAAGTACTGCAAAGTCGTGGCAAAGTACTGAAAAGTGTGGCAAAGTACTGACAAGTTGTGGCAAAGTGCTGAAAAGTGTGGAAAAGTACTGAAAAGTAGTGGCAAAGTGCTGAAAAGTGTGGCAAAGTTCTTAAAAGTTGTGGCAAAGTGCTGAAGAGTAGTGGCAAAGTACTGAAAAGTCGTGGCAAAGTACTGAAAAGTGTGGCAAAGTACTGAAGAGTTGTGGCAAAGTCGTGGCAAAGTACTGAAAAGAATGGCAAAGTGCTGCAAAGTCGTGGCAAAGTACTGAAAAGTGTGGCAAAGTACTGAAAAGTTGTGGCAAAGTGCTGAAAAGTGTGGCAAAGTGCTGCAAAGTCGTGGCAAAGTACTGAAAAGTGTGGCAAAGTACTGAAAAGTTGTGGCAAAGTGCTGAAAAGTGTGGCAAAGTACTGAAAAGTTGTGGCAAAGTGCTGAAAAGTGTGGCAAAGTGCTGCAAAGTCGTGGCAAAGTACTGAAAAGTGTGGCAAAGTAAAGAAAAGTTGTGGCAAAGTGCTGAAAAGTGTGGCAAAGTACTGAAAAGTTGTGGCAAAGTGCTGAAAAGTAGTGGCAAAGTAGTGAAAAGTCGAGGCAAAGTTGTGGCAAAGTACTGAAAAGTGAGGCAAAGTACTGAAAAGTTGTGGTGAAGTCGTGGCAAAGTACTGAAAAGAGTGGCAAAGTGCTGCAAAGTCGTGGCAAAGTACTGAAAAGTTGTGGCAAAGTCGTGGCTAAGTACTGAAAAGAGTGGCAAAGTACTGAAAAGTTGTGGCAAAGTGCTGCAAAGTCGTGGCAAAGTACTGAAAAGTCTGGCAAAGTACTGACAAGTTGTGGCAAAGTGCTGAAAAGTGTGGCAAAGTACTGAAAAGTTGTGGCAAAGTGCTGAAAAGTGTGGCAAAGTACTGAAAAGTTGTGGCAAAGTTCTGAAAAGTAGTAGCAAAGTACTGAAAAGTCGTGGCAAAGTCGTGGCAAAGTACTGAAAAGTGTGGCAAAGTACTGAAAAGTTGTGGCGAAGTGCTGAAAAGTCGTGGCAAAGTACTGAAAAGTGTGGCAAAGTACTGAAGAGTTGTGGCAAAGTCGTGGCAAAGTACTGAAAAGAGTTGCAAAGTGCTGCAAAGTCGTGGCAAAGTACTGAAAAGTGTGGCAAAGTACTGACAAGTTGTGGCAAAGTGCTGAAAAGTGTGGCAAAGTACTGAAAAGTAGTGGCGAAGTGCTGAAAAGTCGTGGCAAAGTACTGAAAAGTGTGGCAAAGTACTGAAAAGTTGTGGCAAAATCGTGGCAAAGTACTGAAAAGAGTGGCAAAGTACTGACAAGTTGTGGCAAAGTCGTGGCAAAGTACTGAAAAGTGTGGCAAAGTACTGAAAAGTTGTGGCGAAGTGCTGAAAAGTCGTGGCAAAGTACTGAAAAGTGTGGCAAAGTACTGAAAAGTTGTGGCAAAGTGCTGAAAAGTGTTGCAAAGTACTGAAAAGTTGTGGCAACGTGCTGAAAAGTGTGGCAAAGTACTGAAAAGTTGTGGCAAAGTGCTGAAAAGTAGTGGCAAAGTACTGAAAAGTCGTGGCAAAGTACTGAAAAGTGTGGCAAAGTACTGAAGAGTTGTGGCAAAGTCGTGGCAAAGTACTGAAACGAGTGGCAAAGTTCTGCAAATTCGTGGCAAAGTACTGAAAAGTGTGGCAAAGTACTGAAAAGTTGTGGCAAAGTGCTGAAAAGTGTGGCAAAGTGCTGCAAAGTCGTGGCAAAGTGCTGAAAAGTGTGGCAAAGTACTGAAAAGTTGTGGCAAAGTGCTGAAAAATGTGGCAAAGTACTGAAAAGTAGTGGCGAAGTGCTGAAAAGTGTGGCAAAGTACTGAAAAGTGTGGCAAAGTACTGAAAAGTTGTGGCAAAATCGTGGCAAAGTACTGAAAAGAGTGGCAAAGTACTGAAAAGTTGTGGCAAAGTCGTGGCAAAGTACTGAAAAATGTGGCAAAGTACTGAAAAGTTGTGGCGAAGTGCTGAAAAGTCGTGGGAAAGTACTGAAAAGTGTGGCAAAGTACTGAAAAGTTGTGGCAAAGTGCTGAAAAGTGTGGCAATGTACTGAAAAGTTGTGGCAAAGTGCTGAAAAGTGTGGCAAAGTACTGAAAAGTTGTGGCAAAGTGCTGAAAAGTAGTGGCAAAGTACTGAAAAGTCGTGGCAAAGTACTGAAAAGTGTGGCAAAGTACTGAAGAGTTGTGGCAAAGTCGTGGCAAAGTACTGAAACGAGTGGCAAAGTGCTGCAAAGTCGTGGCAAAGTACTGAAAAGTGTGGCAAAGTACTGAAAAGTTGTGGCAAAGTGCTGAAAAGTGTGGCAAAGTGCTACAAAGTCGTGGCAAAGTGCTGAAAAGTGTGGCAAAGTACTGAAAAGTTGTGGCAAAGTGCTGAAAAGTGTGGCAAAGCACTGAAAAGTTGTGGCAAAGTCGTGGCAAAGTACTGAAAAGTGTGGCAAAGTACTGAAAAGTTGTGGCAAAGTCGTGGCAAATTACTGAAAAGTGTGGCAAAGTACTGAAAAGTTGTGGCGAAGTGCTGAAAAGTTGTGGCAAAGTGCTGAAAAGTGTGGCAAAGTACTGAAAAGTTGTGGCAAAGTGCTGAAAAGTGTGGCAAAGCACTGAAAAGTTGTGGCAAAGTCGTGGCAAAGTACTGAAAAGTGTGGCAAAGTACTGAAAAGTTGTGGCAAAGTCGTGGCAAATTACTGAAAAGTGTGGCAATGTACTGAAAAGTGTGGCAAAGTACTGAAAAGTTGTGGCAAAGTGCTGAAAAGTGTGGCAAAGTACTGAAAAGTTGTGGCAAAGTGCTGAAAAGTGTGGCAAAGTACTGAAAAGTTGTGGCAAAGTGCTGAAAAGTGTGGCAAAGTACTGAAAAGTTGTGGCAAAGTGCTGAAAAGTAGTGGCAAAGTACTGAAAAGTCGTGGCAAAGTCGTGGCAAAGTACTGAAAAGTGTGGCAAAGTACTGAAAAGTTGTGGCAAAGTGCTGCAAAGTCGTGGCAAAGTACTGAAAAGTGTGGCAAAGTACTGAAAAGTTGTGGCAAAGTGCTGAAAAGTGTGGCAAAGTGCTACAAAGTCGTGGCAAAGTGCTGAAAAGTGTGGCAAAGTACTGAAAAGTTGTGGCAAAGTGCTGAAAAGTGTGGCAAAGCACTGAAAAGTTGTGGCAAAGTCGTGGCAAAGTACTGAAAAGTGTGGCAAAGTACTGAAAAGTTGTGGCAAAGTCGTGGCAAATTACTGAAAAGTGTGGCAAAGTACTGAAAAGTTGTGGCGAAGTGCTGAAAAGTTGTGGCAAAGTGCTGAAAAGTGTGGCAAAGTACTGAAAAGTTGTGGCAAAGTGCTGAAAAGTGTGGCAAAGCACTGAAAAGTTGTGGCAAAGTCGTGGCAAAGTACTGAAAAGTGTGGCAATGTACTGAAAAGTGTGGCAAAGTACTGAAAAGTTGTGGCAAAGTGCTGAAAAGTGTGGCAAAGTACTGAAAAGTTGTGGCAAAGTGCTGAAAAGTGTGGCAAAGTACTGAAAAGTTGTGGCAAAGTGCTGAAAAGTGTGGCAAAGTACTGAAAAGTTGTGGCAAAGTGCTGAAAAGTAGTGGCAAAGTACTGAAAAGTCGTGGCAAAGTCGTGGCAAAGTACTGAAAAGTGTGGCAAAGTACTGAAAAGTTGTGGCGAAGTGCTGAAAAGTCGTGGCAAAGTACTGAAAAGTGTGGCAAAGTACTGAAAAGTTGTGGCAAAGTCGTGGCAAAGTACTGAAAAGAGTGGCAAAGTACTGCAAAGTCGTGGCAAAGTACTGAAAAGTGTGGCAAAGTACTGACAAGTTGTGGCAAAGTGCTGAAAAGTGTGGCAAAGTACTGAAAAGTAGTGGCAAAGTGCTGAAAAGTGTGGCAAAGTTCTGAAAAGTTGTGGCAAAGTGCTGAAGAGTAGTGGCAAAGTACTGAAAAGTCGTGGCAAAGTACTGAAAAGTGTGGCAAAGTACTGAAGAGTTGTGGCAAAGTCGTGGCAAAGTACTGAAAATAATGGCAAAGTGCTGCAACAGTCGTGGCAAAGTACTGAAAAGTGTGGCAAAGTACTGAAAAGTTGTGGCAAAGTGCTGAAAAGTGTGGCAAAGTACTGAAAAGTTGTGGCAAAGTGCTGAAAAGTGTGGCAAAGTACTGAGAAGTTGTGGCAAAGTGCTGAAAAGTAGTGGCAAAGTACTGAAAAGTCGTGGCAAAGTCGTGGCAAAGTACTGAAAAGTGTGGCAAAGTACTGAAAAGTTGTGGCGAAGTGCTGAAAAGTCGTGGCAAAGTACTGAAAAGTGTGGCAAAGTACTGAAAAGTTGTGCAAAGTCGTGGCAAAGTACTGAAAAGAGTGGCAAAGTACTGCAAAGTCGTGGCAAAGTACTGAAAATTGTGGCAAAGTACTGACAAGTTGTGGCAAAGTGCTGAAAAGTGTGGCAAAGTTCTGAAAAGTTGTGGCAAAGTGCTGAAGAGTAGTGGCAAAGTACTGAAAAGTCGTGGCAAAGTACTGAAAAGTGTGGCAAAGTACAGAAGAGTTGTGGCAAAGTCGTGGCAAAGTACTGAAAAGAATGGCAAAGTAAAGAAAAGTTGTGGCAAAGTGCTGAAAAGTGTGGCAAAGTACTGAAAAGTTGTGGCAAAGTGCTGAAAAGTAGTGGCAAAGTAGTGAAAAGTTGTGGCAAAGTGCTGAAAAGTGTGGCAAAGTGCTGCAAAGTCGTGGCAAAGTACTGAAAAGTGTGGCAAAGTAAAGAAAAGTTGTGGCAAAGTGCTGAAAAGTGTGGCAAAGTACTGAAAAGTTGTGGCAAAGTGCTGAAAAGTAGTGGCAAAGTAGTGAAAAGTCGAGGCAAAGTTGTGGCAAAGTACTGAAAAGTGAGGCAAAGTACTGAAAAGTTGTGGTGAAGTCGTGGCAAAGTACTGAAAAGAGTGGCAAAGTGCTGCAAAGTCGTGGCAAAGTACTGAAAGTGTGGCAAAGTACTGAAAAGTAGTGGCAAAGTATACTGAAAAGTCGTGGCAAAGTCGTGGCAAAGTACTGAAAAGTGTGGCAAAGTACTGAAAAGTTGTGGCAAAGTCGTGGCTAAGTGCTGAAAAGAGTGGCAAAGTACTGAAAAGTTGTGGCAAAGTGCTGCAAAGTCGTGGCAAAGTACTGAAAAGTGTGGCAAAGTACTGACAAGTTGTGGCAAAGTGCTGAAAAGTGTGGCAAAGTACTGAAAAGTTGTGGCAAAGTGCTGAAAAGTGTGGCAAAGTACTGAAAAGTTGTGGCAAAGTTCTGAAAAGTAGTGGCAAAGTACTGAAAAGTCGTGGCAAAGTCGTGGCAAAGTACTGAAAAGTGTGGCAAAGTACTGAAAAGTTGTGGCGAAGTGCTGAAAAGTCGTGGCAAAGTACTGAAAAGTGTGGCAAAGTACTGAAGAGTTGTGGCAAAGTCGTGGCAAAGTACTGAAAAGAGTTGCAAAGTGCTGCAAAGTCGTGGCAAAGTACTGAAAAGTGTGGCAAAGTACTGACAAGTTGTGGCAAAGTGCTGAAAAGTGTGGCAAAGTACTGAAAAGTAGTGGCGAAGTGCTGAAAAGTCGTGGCAAAGTACTGAAAAGTGTGGCAAAGTACTGAAAAGTTGTGGCAAAATCGTGGCAAAGTACTGAAAAGTGTGGCAAAGTACTGAAAAGTTGTGGCGAAGTGCTGAAAAGTCGTGGCAAAGTACTGAAAAGTGTGGCAAAGTACTGAAAAGTTGTGGCAAAGTGCTGAAAAGTGTGGCAAAGTACTGAAAAGTTGTGGCAAAGTGCTGAAAAGTGTGGCAAAGTACTGAAAAGTTGTGGCAAAGTGCTGAAAAGTAGTGGCAAAGTACTGAAAAGTCGTGGCAAAGTACTGAAAAGTGTGGCAAAGTACTGAAGAGTTGTGGCAAAGTCGTGGCAAAGTACTGAAACGAGTGGCAAAGTGCTGCAAATTCGTGGCAAAGTACTGAAAAGTGTGGCAAAGTACTGAAAAGTTGTGGCAAAGTGCTGAAAAGTGTGGCAAAGTGCTGCAAAGTCGTGGCAAAGTGCTGAAAAGTGTGGCAAAGTACTGAAAAGTTGTGACAAAGTGCTGAAAAGTGTGGCAAAGTCTGAAAAGTAGTGGCGAAGTGCTGAAAAGTCGTGGCAAAGTACTGAAAAGTGTGGCAAAGCACTGAAAAGTTGTGGCAAAGTCGTGGCAAAGTACTGAAAAGTGTGGCAAAGTACTGAATAGTTGTGGCAAAGTCGTGGCAAATTACTGAAAAGTGTGGCAAAGTACTGAAAAGTTGTGGCGAAGTGCTGAAAAGTCGTGGCAATGTACTGAAAAGTGTGGCAAAGTACTGAAAAGTTGTGGCAAAGTGCTGAAAAGTGTGGCAAAGTACTGAAAAGTTGTGGCAAAGTGCTGAAAAGTGTGGCAAAGTACTGAAAAGTTGTGGCAAAGTGCTGAAAAGTCGTGGCAAAGTCGTGGCAAAGTACTGAAAAGTGTGGCAAAGTAATGAAAAGTTGTGGCGAAGTGCTGAAAAGTCGTGGCAAAGTACTGAAAAGTGTGGCAAAGTACTGAAAAGTTGTGGCAAAGTCGTGGCAAAGTACTGAAAAGAGTGGCCAAGTACTGAAAAGTTGTGGCAAAGTCGTGGCAAAGTACTGAAAAGTGTGGCAAAGTACTGAAAAGTTGTGGCGAAGTGCTGAAAAGTCGTGGCAATGTACTTAAAAGTGTGGCAAAGTACTGAAAAGTTGTGGCAAAGTGCTGAAAAGTGTGGCAAAGTACTGAAAAGTTGTGGCAAAGTGCTGAAAAGTGTGGCAAAGTAGTGAAAATTCGTGGCAAAGTCGTGGCAAAGTACTGAAAATATGGCAAAGTACTGAAAAGTTGTGGCGAAGTGCTGAAAAGTCGAGGCAAAGTACTGAAAAGTGTGGCAAAGTACTGAAAAGTTGTGGCGAAGTGCTGAAAAGTCGTGGCAAAGTACTGAAAAGTGTGGCAAAGTACTGAAAAGTTGTGGCAAAGTCGTGGCAAAGTACTGAAAAGAGTGGCAAAGTACTGCAAAGTCGTGGCAAAGTACTGAAAAGTGTGGCAAAGTACTGACAAGTTGTGGCAAAGTGCTGAAAAGTGTGGCAAAGTACTGAAAAGTAGTGGCAAAGTGCTGAAAAGTGTGGCAAAGTTCTGAAAAGTTGTGGCAAAGTGCTGAAGAGTAGTGGCAAAGTACTGAAAAGTCGTGGCAAAGTACTGAAAAGTGTGGCAAAGTACTGAAGAGTTGTGGCAAAGTCGTGGCAAAGTACTGAAAATAATGGCAAAGTGCTGCAACAGTCGTGGCAAAGTACTGAAAAGTGTGGCAAAGTACTGAAAAGTTGTGGCAAAGTGCTGAAAAGTGTGGCAAAGTACTGAAAAGTTGTGGCAAAGTGCTGAAAAGTGTGGCAAAGTACTGAGAAGTTGTGGCAAAGTGCTGAAAAGTAGTGGCAAAGTACTGAAAAGTCGTGGCAAAGTCGTGGCAAAGTACTGAAAAGTGTGGCAAAGTACTGAAAAGTTGTGGCGAAGTGCTGAAAAGTCGTGGCAAAGTACTGAAAAGTGTGGCAAAGTACTGAAAAGTTGTGCAAAGTCGTGGCAAAGTACTGAAAAGAGTGGCAAAGTACTGCAAAGTCGTGGCAAAGTACTGAAAATTGTGGCAAAGTACTGACAAGTTGTGGCAAAGTGCTGAAAAGTGTGGCAAAGTTCTGAAAAGTTGTGGCAAAGTGCTGAAGAGTAGTGGCAAAGTACTGAAAAGTCGTGGCAAAGTACTGAAAAGTGTGGCAAAGTACAGAAGAGTTGTGGCAAAGTCGTGGCAAAGTACTGAAAAGAATGGCAAAGTAAAGAAAAGTTGTGGCAAAGTGCTGAAAAGTGTGGCAAAGTACTGAAAAGTTGTGGCAAAGTGCTGAAAAGTAGTGGCAAAGTAGTGAAAAGTTGTGGCAAAGTGCTGAAAAGTGTGGCAAAGTGCTGCAAAGTCGTGGCAAAGTACTGAAAAGTGTGGCAAAGTAAAGAAAAGTTGTGGCAAAGTGCTGAAAAGTGTGGCAAAGTACTGAAAAGTTGTGGCAAAGTGCTGAAAAGTAGTGGCAAAGTAGTGAAAAGTCGAGGCAAAGTTGTGGCAAAGTACTGAAAAGTGAGGCAAAGTACTGAAAAGTTGTGGTGAAGTCGTGGCAAAGTACTGAAAAGAGTGGCAAAGTGCTGCAAAGTCGTGGCAAAGTACTGAAAGTGTGGCAAAGTACTGAAAAGTAGTGGCAAAGTATACTGAAAAGTCGTGGCAAAGTCGTGGCAAAGTACTGAAAAGTGTGGCAAAGTACTGAAAAGTTGTGGCAAAGTCGTGGCTAAGTGCTGAAAAGAGTGGCAAAGTACTGAAAAGTTGTGGCAAAGTGCTGCAAAGTCGTGGCAAAGTACTGAAAAGTGTGGCAAAGTACTGACAAGTTGTGGCAAAGTGCTGAAAAGTGTGGCAAAGTACTGAAAAGTTGTGGCAAAGTGCTGAAAAGTGTGGCAAAGTACTGAAAAGTTGTGGCAAAGTTCTGAAAAGTAGTGGCAAAGTACTGAAAAGTCGTGGCAAAGTCGTGGCAAAGTACTGAAAAGTGTGGCAAAGTACTGAAAAGTTGTGGCGAAGTGCTGAAAAGTCGTGGCAAAGTACTGAAAAGTGTGGCAAAGTACTGAAGAGTTGTGGCAAAGTCGTGGCAAAGTACTGAAAAGAGTTGCAAAGTGCTGCAAAGTCGTGGCAAAGTACTGAAAAGTGTGGCAAAGTACTGACAAGTTGTGGCAAAGTGCTGAAAAGTGTGGCAAAGTACTGAAAAGTAGTGGCGAAGTGCTGAAAAGTCGTGGCAAAGTACTGAAAAGTGTGGCAAAGTACTGAAAAGTTGTGGCAAAATCGTGGCAAAGTACTGAAAAGTGTGGCAAAGTACTGAAAAGTTGTGGCGAAGTGCTGAAAAGTCGTGGCAAAGTACTGAAAAGTGTGGCAAAGTACTGAAAAGTTGTGGCAAAGTGCTGAAAAGTGTGGCAAAGTACTGAAAAGTTGTGGCAAAGTGCTGAAAAGTGTGGCAAAGTACTGAAAAGTTGTGGCAAAGTGCTGAAAAGTAGTGGCAAAGTACTGAAAAGTCGTGGCAAAGTACTGAAAAGTGTGGCAAAGTACTGAAGAGTTGTGGCAAAGTCGTGGCAAAGTACTGAAACGAGTGGCAAAGTGCTGCAAATTCGTGGCAAAGTACTGAAAAGTGTGGCAAAGTACTGAAAAGTTGTGGCAAAGTGCTGAAAAGTGTGGCAAAGTGCTGCAAAGTCGTGGCAAAGTGCTGAAAAGTGTGGCAAAGTACTGAAAAGTTGTGACAAAGTGCTGAAAAGTGTGGCAAAGTCTGAAAAGTAGTGGCGAAGTGCTGAAAAGTCGTGGCAAAGTACTGAAAAGTGTGGCAAAGCACTGAAAAGTTGTGGCAAAGTCGTGGCAAAGTACTGAAAAGTGTGGCAAAGTACTGAATAGTTGTGGCAAAGTCGTGGCAAATTACTGAAAAGTGTGGCAAAGTACTGAAAAGTTGTGGCGAAGTGCTGAAAAGTCGTGGCAATGTACTGAAAAGTGTGGCAAAGTACTGAAAAGTTGTGGCAAAGTGCTGAAAAGTGTGGCAAAGTACTGAAAAGTTGTGGCAAAGTGCTGAAAAGTGTGGCAAAGTACTGAAAAGTTGTGGCAAAGTGCTGAAAAGTCGTGGCAAAGTCGTGGCAAAGTACTGAAAAGTGTGGCAAAGTAATGAAAAGTTGTGGCGAAGTGCTGAAAAGTCGTGGCAAAGTACTGAAAAGTGTGGCAAAGTACTGAAAAGTTGTGGCAAAGTCGTGGCAAAGTACTGAAAAGAGTGGCCAAGTACTGAAAAGTTGTGGCAAAGTCGTGGCAAAGTACTGAAAAGTGTGGCAAAGTACTGAAAAGTTGTGGCGAAGTGCTGAAAAGTCGTGGCAATGTACTTAAAAGTGTGGCAAAGTACTGAAAAGTTGTGGCAAAGTGCTGAAAAGTGTGGCAAAGTACTGAAAAGTTGTGGCAAAGTGCTGAAAAGTGTGGCAAAGTAGTGAAAATTCGTGGCAAAGTCGTGGCAAAGTACTGAAAATATGGCAAAGTACTGAAAAGTTGTGGCGAAGTGCTGAAAAGTCGAGGCAAAGTACTGAAAAGTGTGGCAAAGTACTGAAAAGTTGTGGCAAAGTCGTGGCTAAGTACTGAAAATAGAAGCAAAGTACTGAAAAGTTGTGGCAAAGTGCTGCAAAGTCGAGGCAAAGTACTGAAAAGTGTGGCAAAGTACTGAAAAGTTGTGGCAAAGTGCTGAAAAGTGTGGCAAATTACTGAAAAGTTGTGGGAAAGTGCTGAAAAGTGTGGCAAAGTACTGAAAAGTTGTGGCAAAGTGCTGAAAAGTAGTGGCAAAGTACTGAAAAGTCGTGGCAAAGTCGTGGCAAAGTACTGAAAAGTGTGGCAAAGTGTGAAAAGTTGTGGCGAACTTCTGAAAAGTCGTGGCAAAGTACTGAAGAGTTGTTGCAAAGTCGTGGCAAAGTACTGAAAAGAGTGGCAAAGTGCTGCAAAGTCGTGGCAAAGTACTGAAAAGTGTGGCAAAGTACTGAAAAGTTGTGGCAAAGTGCTGAAAAGTGTGGCAAAGTACTGAAAAGTTGTGGCAAAGTACTGAAAAGTGTGGCAAAGTACTGAAATGTTGTGGCAAAGTGCTGAAAAGTCGTGTCAAAGTACTGAAAAGTGTGGCAAAGTACTGAAAAAATGTGGCAAAGTGCTGAAAAGTGTGGCAAAGTACTGAAAAGTTGTGGCAAAGTGCTGAAAAGTGTGGCAAAGTTCTGAAAAGTTGTGGCAAAGTGCTGAAAAGTAGTGGCAAAGTACTGAAAAGTCGTGGCAAAGTACTGAAAAGTGTGGCAAAGTACTGAAGAGTTGTGGCAAAGTCGTGGCACAGTACTGAAAAGAATGACAAAGTGATGCAAAGTCGTGGCAAAGTACTGAAAAGTGTGGAAAGTACTGAAAAGTTGTGGCAAAGTGCTGAAAAGTGTGGCAAAGTGCTGCAAAGTCGTGGCAAAGTACTGAAAAGTGTGGCAAAGTACTGAAAAGTTGTGGCGAAGTGCTGAAAAGTCGTGGCAATGTACTGAAAAGTGTGGCAAAGTACTGAAAAGTTGTGGCAAAGTGCTGAAAAGTGTGGCAAAGTACTGAAAAGTTGTGGCAAAGTGCTGAAAAGTGTGGCAAAGTACTGAAAAGTTGTGGCAAAGTGCTGAAAAGTGTGGCAAAGTACTGAAAAGTTGTGGCAAAGTGCTGAAAAGTAGTGGCAAAGTACTGAAAAGTCGTGGCAAAGTCGTGGCAAAGTACTGAAAAGTGTGGCAAAGTACTGAAAAGTTGTGGCGAAGTGCTGAAAAGTCGTGGCAAAGTACTGAAAAGTGTGGCAAAGTACTGAAAAGTGTGGAAAGTACTGAAAAGTTGTGGCAAAGTGCTGAAAAGTGTGGCAAAGTGCTGCAAAGTCGTGGCAAAGTACTGAAAAGTGTGGCAAAGTACTGAAAAGTTGTGGCAAAGTGCTGAAAAGTCGTGGCAATGTACTGAAAAGTGTGGCAAAGTACTGAAAAGTTGTGGCAAAGTGCTGAAAAGTGTGGCAAAGTACTGAAAAGTTGTGGCAAAGTGCTGAAAAGTGTGGCAAAGTACTGAAAAGTTGTGGCAAAGTGCTGAAAAGTGTGGCAAAGTACTGAAAAGTTGTGGCAAAGTGCTGAAAAGTAGTGGCAAAGTACTGAAAAGTCGTGGCAAAGTCGTGGCAAAGTACTGAAAAGTGTGGCAAAGTACTGAAAAGTTGTGGCGAAGTGCTGAAAAGTCGTGGCAAAGTACTGAAAAGTGTGGCAAAGTAATGAAAAGTTGTGGCAAAGTCGTGGCAAAGTACTGAAAAGAGTGGCAAAGTACTGCAAAGTCGTGGCAAAGTACTGAAAAGTGTGGCAAAGTACTGACAAGTTGTGGCAAAGTGCTGAAAAGTGTGGCAAAGTACTGAAAAGTAGTGGCAAAGTGCTGAAAAGTGTGGCAAAGTTCTGAAAAGTTGTGGCAAAGTGCTGAAGAGTAGTGGCAAAGTACTGAAAAGTCGTGGCAAAGTACTGAAAAGTGTGGCAAAGTACTGAAGAGTTGTGGCAAAGTCGTGGCAAAGTACTGAAAAGAATGGCAAAGTGCTGCAAAGTCGTGGCAAAGTACTGAAAAGTGTGGCAAAGTACTGAAAAGTTGTGGCAAAGTGCTGAAAAGTGTGGCAAAGTACTGAAAAGTTGTGGCAAAGTGCTGAAAAGTGTGGCAAAGTACTGAGAAGTTGTGGCAAAGTGCTGAAAAGTAGTGGCAAAGTACTGAAAAGTCGTGGCAAAGTCGTGGCAAAGTACTGAAAAGTGTGGCAAAGTACTGAAAAGTTGTGGCGAAGTGCTGAAAAGTCGTGGCAAAGTACTGAAAAGTGTGGCAAAGTACTGAAAAGTTGTGCAAAGTCGTGGCAAAGTACTGAAAAGAGTGGCAAAGTACTGCAAAGTCGTGGCAAAGTACTGAAAATTGTGGCAAAGTACTGACAAGTTGTGGCAAAGTGCTGAAAAGTGTGGCAAAGTACTGAAAAGTAGTGGCAAAGTGCTGAAAAGTGTGGCAAAGTTCTGAAAAGTTGTGGCAAAGTGCTGAAGAGTAGTGGCAAAGTACTGAAAAGTCGTGGCAAAGTACTGAAAAGTGTGGCAAAGTACAGAAGAGTTGTGGCAAAGTCGTGGCAAAGTACTGAAAATAATGGCAAAGTGCTGCAAAGTCGTGGCAAAGTACTGAAAAGTGTGGCAAAGTACTGAAAAGTTGTGGCAAAGTGCTGAAAAGTGTGGCAAAGTGCTGCAAAGTCGTGGCAAAGTACTGAAAAGTGTGGCAAAGTACTGAAAAGTTGTGGCAAAGTGCTGAAAAGTGTGGCAAAGTACTGAAAAGTTGTGGCAAAGTGCTGAAAAGTGTGGCAAAGTGCTGCAAAGTCGTGGCAAAGTACTGAAAAGTGTGGCAAAGTAAAGAAAAGTTGTGGCAAAGTGCTGAAAAGTGTGGCAAAGTACTGAAAAGTTGTGGCAAAGTGCAGAAAAGTAGTGGTAAAGTAGTGAAAAGTCGAGGCAAAGTTGTGTCAAAGTACTGAAAAGTGAGGCAAAGTACTGAGAAGTTGTGCTGAAAAGTGTGGCAAAGTACTGAAAAGTTGTAGCAAAGTGCTGAAAAGTGTGGCAAAGTACTGAAAAGTTGTGGCAAAGTGCTGAAAAGTAGTGGCAAAGTACTGAAAAGTCGTGGCAAAGTCGTGGCAAAGTACTGAAAAGTGTGGCAAAGTACTGAAAAGTTGTGGCGAAGTGCTGAAAAGTCGTGGCAAAGTACTGAAAAGTGTGGCAAAGTACTGAAAAGTGTGGAAAGTACTGAAAAGTTGTGGCAAAGTGCTGAAAAGTGTGGCAAAGTGCTGCAAAGTCGTGGCAAAGTACTGAAAAGTGTGGCAAAGTACTGAAAAGTTGTGGCGAAGTGCTGAAAAGTCGTGGCAATGTACTGAAAAGTGTGGCAAAGTACTGAAAAGTTGTGGCAAAGTGCTGAAAAGTGTGGCAAAGTACTGAAAAGTTGTGGCAAAGTGCTGAAAAGTGTGGCAAAGTACTGAAAAGTTGTGGCAAAGTGCTGAAAAGTGTGGCAAAGTACTGAAAAGTTGTGGCAAAGTGCTGAAAAGTAGTGGCAAAGTACTGAAAAGTCGTGGCAAAGTCGTGGCAAAGTACTGAAAAGTGTGGCAAAGTACTGAAAAGTTGTGGCGAAGTGCTGAAAAGTCGTGGCAAAGTACTGAAAAGTGTGGCAAAGTACTGAAAAGTTGTGGCAAAGTCGTGGCAAAGTACTGAAAAGAGTGGCAAAGTACTGCAAAGTCGTGGCAAAGTACTGAAAAGTGTGGCAAAGTACTGACAAGTTGTGGCAAAGTGCTGAAAAGTGTGGCAAAGTACTGAAAAGTAGTGGCAAAGTGCTGAAAAGTGTGGCAAAGTTCTGAAAAGTTGTGGCAAAGTGCTGAAGAGTAGTGGCAAAGTACTGAAAAGTTGTGGCAAAGTACTGAAAAGTGTGGCAAAGTACTGAAGAGTTGTGGCAAAGTCGTGGCAAAGTACTGAAAAGAATGGCAAAGTGCTGCAAAGTCGTGGCAAAGTACTGAAAAGTGTGGCAAAGTACTGAAAAGTTGTGGCAAAGTGCTGAAAAGTGTGGCAAAGTACTGAAAAGTTGTGGCAAAGTGCTGAAAAGTGTGGCAAAGTACTGAGAAGTTGTGGCAAAGTGCTGAAAAGTAGTGGCAAAGTACTGAAAAGTCGTGGCAAAGTCGTGGCAAAGTACTGAAAAGTGTGGCAAAGTACTGAAAAGTTGTGGCGAAGTGCTGAAAAGTCGTGGCAAAGTACTGAAAAGTGTGGCAAAGTACTGAAAAGTTGTGCAAAGTCGTGGCAAAGTACTGAAAAGAGTGGCAAAGTACTGCAAAGTCGTGGCAAAGTACTGAAAATTGTGGCAAAGTACTGACAAGTTGTGGCAAAGTGCTGAAAAGTGTGGCAAAGTACTGAAAAGTAGTGGCAAAGTGCTGAAAAGTGTGGCAAAGTTCTGAAAAGTTGTGGCAAAGTGCTGAAGAGTAGTGGCAAAGTACTGAAAAGTCGTGGCAAAGTACTGAAAAGTGTGGCAAAGTACAGAAGAGTTGTGGCAAAGTCGTGGCAAAGTACTGAAAATAATGGCAAAGTGCTGCAAAGTCGTGGCAAAGTACTGAAAAGTGTGGCAAAGTACTGAAAAGTTGTGGCAAAGTGCTGAAAAGTGTGGCAAAGTGCTGCAAAGTCGTGGCAAAGTACTGAAAAGTGTGGCAAAGTACTGAAAAGTTGTGGCAAAGTGCTGAAAAGTGTGGCAAAGTGCTGCAAAGTCGTGGCAAAGTACTGAAAAGTGTGGCAAAGTAAAGAAAAGTTGTGGCAAAGTGCTGAAAAGTGTGGCAAAGTACTGAAAAGTTGTGGCAAAGTGCAGAAAAGTAGTGGCAAAGTAGTGAAAAGTCGAGGCAAAGTTGTGGCAAAGTACTGAAAAGTGAGGCAAAGTACTGAAAAGTTGTGGTGAAGTCGTGGCAAAGTACTGAAAAGAGTGGCAAAGTGATGCAAAGTCGTGGCAAAGTACTGAAAGTGTGGCAAAGTACTGAAAAGTAGTGGCAAAGTATACTGAAAAGTCGTGGCAAAGTCGTGGCAAAGTACTGAAAAGTGTGGCAAAGTACTGAAAAGTTGTGGCAAAGTCGTGGCTAAGTGCTGAAAAGAGTGGCAAAGTACTGAAAAGTTGTGGCGAAGTGCTGCAAAGTCGTGGCAAAGTACTGAAAAGTGTGGCAAAGTACTGACAAGTTGTGGCAAAGTGCTGAAAAGTGTGGCAAAGTACTGAAAAGTTGTGGCAAAGTGCTGAAAAGTGTGGCAAAGTACTGAAAAGTTGTGGCAAAGTTCTGAAAAGTAGTGGCAAAGTACTGAAAAGTCGTGGCAAAGTCGTGGCAAAGTACTTAAAAGTGTGGCAAAGTACTGAAAAGTTGTGGCGAAGTGCTGAAAAGTCGTGGCAAAGTACTGAAAAGTGTGGCAAAGTACTGAAGAGTTGTGGCAAAGTTGTGGCAAAGTACTGAAAAGAGTTGCAAAGTGCTGCAAAGTCGTGGCAAAGTACTGAAAAGTGTGGCAAAGTACTGACAAGTTGTGGCAAAGTGCTGAAAAGTGTGGCAAAGTACTGAAAAGTAGTGGCGAAGTGCTGAAAAGTCGTGGCAAAGTACTGAAAAGTGTGGCAAAGTACTGAAAAGTTGTGGCAAAATCGTGGCAAAGTACTGAAAAGAGTGGCAAAGTACTGAAAAGTTGTGGCAAAGTCGTGGCAAAGTACTGAAAAGTGTGGCAAAGTACTGAAAAGTTGTGACGAAGTGCTGAAAAGTCGTGGCAAAGTACTGAAAAGTGTGGCAAAGTACTGAAAAGTTGTGGCAAAGTGCTGAAAAGTGTGGCAAAGTACTGAAAAGTTGTGGCAAAGTACTGAAAAGTGTGGCAAAGTACTGAAAGGTTGTGGCAAAGTGCTGAAAAGTCGTGTCAAAGTACTGAAAAGTGTGGCAAAGTACTGAAAAGTTGTGGCAAAGTGCTGAAAAGTGTGGCAAAGTACTGAAAAGTTGTGGCAAAGTGCTGAAAAGTGTGGCAAAGTTCTGAAAAGTTGTGGCAAAGTGCTGAAAAGTAGTGGCAAAGTACTGAAAAGTCGTGGCAAAGTACTGAAAAGTGTGGCAAAGTACTGAAGAGTTGTGGCAAAGTCTTGGCACAGTACTGAAAAGAATGGCAAAGTGATGCAAAGTCGTGGCAAAGTACTGAAAAGTGTGGAAAGTACTGAAAAGTTGTGGCAAAGTGCTGAAAAGTGTGGCAAAGTGCTGCAAAGTCGTGGCAAAGTACTGAAAAGTGTGGCAAAGTACTGAAAAGTTGTGGCGAAGTGCTGAAAAGTCGTGGCAATGTACTGAAAAGTGTGGCAAAGTACTGAAAAGTTGTGGCAAAGTGCTGAAAAGTGTGGCAAAGTACTGAAAAGTTGTGGCAAAGTGCTGAAAAGTAGTGGCAAAGTACTGAAAAGTCGTGGCAAAGTCGTGGCAAAGTACTGAAAAGTGTGGCAAAGTACTGAAAAGTTGTGGCGAAGTGCTGAAAAGTCGTGGCAAAGTACTGAAAAGTGTGGCAAAGTACTGAAAAGTGTGGAAAGTACTGAAAAGTTGTGGCAAAGTGCTGAAAAGTGTGGCAAAGTGCTGCAAAGTCGTGGCAAAGTACTGAAAAGTGTGGCAAAGTACTGAAAAGTTGTGGCGAAGTGCTGAAAAGTCGTGGCAATGTACTGAAAAGTGTGGCAAAGTACTGAAAAGTTGTGGCAAAGTGCTGAAAAGTGTGGCAAAGTACTGAAAAGTTGTGGCAAAGTGCTGAAAAGTGTGGCAAAGTACTGAAAAGTTGTGGCAAAGTGCTGAAAAGTGTGGCAAAGTACTGAAAAGTTGTGGCAAAGTGCTGAAAAGTAGTGGCAAAGTACTGAAAAGTCGTGGCAAAGTCGTGGCAAAGTACTGAAAAGTGTGGCAAAGTACTGAAAAGTTGTGGCGAAGTGCTGAAAAGTCGTGGCAAAGTACTGAAAAGTGTGGCAAAGTACTGAAAAGTTGTGGCAAAGTCGTGGCAAAGTACTGAAAAGAGTGGCAAAGTACTGCAAAGTCGTGGCAAAGTACTGAAAAGTGTGGCAAAGTACTGACAAGTTGTGGCAAAGTGCTGAAAAGTGTGGCAAAGTACTGAAAAGTAGTGGCAAAGTGCTGAAAAGTGTGGCAAAGTTCTGAAAAGTTGTGGCAAAGTGCTGAAGAGTAGTGGCAAAGTACTGAAAAGTCGTGGCAAAGTACTGAAAAGTGTGGCAAAGTACTGAAGAGTTGTGGCAAAGTCGTGGCAAAGTACTGAAAAGAATGGCAAAGTGCTGCAAAGTCGTGGCAAAGTACTGAAAAGTGTGGCAAAGTACTGAAAAGTTGTGGCAAAGTGCTGAAAAGTGTGGCAAAGTACTGAAAAGTTGTGGCAAAGTGCTGAAAAGTGTGGCAAAGTACTGAGAAGTTGTGGCAAAGTGCTGAAAAGTAGTGGCAAAGTACTGAAAAGTCGTGGCAAAGTCGTGGCAAAGTACTGAAAAGTGTGGCAAAGTACTGAAAAGTTGTGGCGAAGTGCTGACAAGTCGTGGCAAAGTACTGAAAAGTGTGGCAAAGTACTGAAAAGTTGTGCAAAGTCGTAGCAAAGTACTGAAAAGAGTGGCAAAGTACTGCAAAGTCGTGGCAAAGTACTGAAAATTGTGGCAAAGTACTGACAAGTTGTGGCAAAGTGCTGAAAAGTGTGGCAAAGTACTGAAAAGTAGTGGCAAAGTGCTGAAAAGTGTGGCAAAGTTCTGAAAAGTTGTGGCAAAGTGCTGAAGAGTAGTGGCAAAGTACTGAAAAGTCGTGGCAAAGTACTGAAAAGTGTGGCAAAGTACAGAAGAGTTGTGGCAAAGTCGTGGCAAAGTATTGAAAAAAATGGCAAAGTGCTGCAAAGTCGTGGCAAAGTACTGAAAAGTGTGGCAAAGTACTGAAAAGTTGTGGCAAAGTGCTGAAAAGTGTGGCAAAGTGCTGCAAAGTCGTGGCAAAGTACTGAAAAGTGTGGCAAAGTACTGAAAAGTTGTGGCAAAGTGCTGAAAAGTGTGGCAAAGTACTGAAAAGTTGTGGCAAAGTGCTGAAAAGTGTGGCAAAGTGCTGCAAAGTCGTGGCAAAGTACTGAAAAGTGTGGCAAAGTAAAGAAAAGTTGTGGCAAAGTGCTGAAAAGTGTGGCAAAGTACTGAAAAGTTGTGGCAAAGTGCAGAAAAGTAGTGGCAAAGTAGTGAAAAGTCGAGGCAAAGTTGTGGCAAAGTACTGAAAAGTGAGGCAAAGTACTGAAAAGTTGTGGTGAAGTCGTGGCAAAGTACTGAAAAGAGTGGCAAAGTGCTGCAAAGTCGTGGCAAAGTACTGAAAGTGTGGCAAAGTACTGAAAAGTAGTGGCAAAGTATACTGAAAAGTCGTGGCAAAGTCGTGGCAAAGTACTGAAAAGTGTGGCAAAGTACTGAAAAGTTGTGGCAAAGTCGTGGCTAAGTGCTGAAAAGAGTGGCAAAGTACTGAAAAGTTGTGGCGAAGTGCTGCAAAGTCGTGGCAAAGTACTGAAAAGTGTGGCAAAGTACTGACAAGTTGTGGCAAAGTGCTGAAAAGTGTGGCAAAGTACTGAAAAGTTGTGGCAAAGTGCTGAAAAGTGTGGCAAAGTACTGAAAAGTTGTGGCAAAGTTCTGAAAAGTAGTGGCAAAGTACTGAAAAGTCGTGGCAAAGTCGTGGAAAAGTACTGAAAAGTGTGGCAAAGTACTGAAAAGTTGTGGCGAAGTGCTGAAAAGTCGTGGCAAAGTACTGAAAAGTGTGGCAAAGTACTGAAGAGTTGTGGCAAAGTCGTGGCAAAGTACTGAAAAGAGTTGCAAAGTGCTGCAAAGTCGTGGCAAAGTACTGAAAAGTGTGGCAAAGTACTGACAAGTTGTGGCAAAGTGCTGAAAAGTGTGGCAAAGTACTGAAAAGTAGTGGCGAAGTGCTGAAAAGTCGTGGCAAAGTACTGAAAAGTGTGGCAAAGTACTGAAAAGTTGTGGCAAAATCGTGGCAAAGTACTGAAAAGAGTGGCAAAGTACTGAAAAGTTGTGGCAAAGTCGTGGCAAAGTACTGAAAAGTGTGGCAAAGTACTGAAAAGTTGTGGCAAAGTGCTGAAAAGTGTGGCAAAGTACTGAAAAGTTGTGGCAAGTGCTGAAAAGTGTGGCAAAGTACTGAAAAGTTGTGGCAAAGTGCTGAAAAGTAGTGGCAAAGTACTGAAAAGTCGTGGCAAAGTACTGAAAAGTGTGGCAAAGTACTGAAGAGTTGTGGCAAAGTCGTGGCAAAGTACTGAAACGAGTGGCAAAGTGCTGCAAATTCGTGGCAAAGTACTGAAAAGTGTGGCAAAGTACTGAAAAGTTGTGGCAAAGTGCTGAAAAGTGTGGCAAAGTGCTGCAAAGTCGTGGCAAAGTGCTGAAAAGTGTGGCAAAGTACTGAAAAGTTGTGGCAAAGTGCTGAAAAGTGTGGCAAAGTCTGAAAAGTAGTGGCGAAGTGCTGAAAAGTCGTGGCAAAGTACTGAAAAGTGTGGCAAAGCACTGAAAAGTTGTGGCAAAGTCGTGGCAAAGTACTGAAAAGAGTGGCAAAGTACTGAAAAGTTGTGGCAAAGTCGTGGCAAAGTACTGAAAAGTGTGGCAAAGTACTGAAAAGTTGTGGCGAAGTGCTGAAAAGTCGTGGCAAAGTACTGAAAAGTGTGGCAAAGTACTGAAAAGTTGTGGCAAAGTCGTGGCAAAGTACTGAAAAGAGTGGCCAAGTACTGAAAAGTTGTGGCAAAGTCGTGGCAAAGTACTGAAAAGTGTGGCAAAGTACTGAAAAGTTGTGGCGAAGTGCTGAAAAGTCGTGGCAATGTACTTAAAAGTGTGGCAAAGTACTGAAAAGTTGTGGCAAAGTGCTGAAAAGTGTGGCAAAGTACTGAAAAGTTGTGGCAAAGTGCTGAAAAGTGTGGCAAAGTAGTGAAAAGTTCTGGCAAAGTGCTGAAAAGTAGAGGCAAAGTACTGAAAATT
Source organism: Saccoglossus kowalevskii (assembly GCF_978046115.1). Lineage (NCBI taxonomy): Eukaryota > Metazoa > Hemichordata > Enteropneusta > Harrimaniidae > Saccoglossus > Saccoglossus kowalevskii. The sequence goes on from NW_028188680.1 coordinate 88,152, forward strand.
CGTGGCAAAGTCGTGGCAAAGTACTGAAAATATGGCAAAGTACTGAAAAGTTGTGGCGAAGTGCTGAAAAGTCGAGGCAAAGTACTGAAAAGTGTGGCAAAGTACTGAAAAGTTGTGGCAAAGTCGTGGCTAAGTACTGAAAATAGAAGCAAAGTACTGAAAAGTTGTGGCAAAGTGCTGCAAAGTCGAGGCAAAGTACTGAAAAGTTGTGGCAAAGTGCTGAAAAGTGTGGCAAAGTACTGAAAAGTTGTGGGAAAGTGCTGAAAAGTGTGGCAAAGTACTGAAAAGTTGTGGCAAAGTGCTGAAAAGTAGTGGCAAAGTACTGAAAAGTCGTGGCAAAGTCGTGGCAAAGTACTGAAAAGTGTGGCAAAGTGTGAAAAGTTGTGGCGAACTTCTGAAAAGTCGTGGCAAAGTACTGAAGAGTTGTTGCAAAGTCGTGGCAAAGTACTGAAAAGAGTGGCAAAGTGCTGCAAAGTCGTGGCAAAGTACTGAAAAGTGTGGCAAAGTACTGAAAAGTTGTGGCAAAGTGCTGAAAAGTGTGGCAAAGTACTGAAAAGTTGTGGCAAAGTACTGAAAAGTGTGGCAAAGTACTGAAAGGTTGTGGCAAAGTGCTGAAAAGTCGTGTCAAAGTACTGAAAAGTGTGGCAAAGTACTGAAAAGTTGTGGCAAAGTGCTGAAAAGTGTGGCAAAGTACTGAAAAGTTGTGGCAAAGTGCTGAAAAGTGTGGCAAAGTTCTGAAAAGTTGTGGCAAAGTGCTGAAAAGTAGTGGCAAAGTACTGAAAAGTCGTGGCAAAGTACTGAAAAGTGTGGCAAAGTACTGAAGAGTTGTGGCAAAGTCGTGGCACAGTACTGAAAAGAATGGCAAAGTGATGCAAAGTCGTGGCAAAGTACTGAAAAGTGTGGAAAGTACTGAAAAGTTGTGGCAAAGTGCTGAAAAGTGTGGCAAAGTGCTGCAAAGTCGTGGCAAAGTACTGAAAAGTGTGGCAAAGTACTGAAAAGTTGTGGCAAAGTGCTGAAAAGTGTGGCAAAGTACTGAAAAGTTGTGGCAAAGTGCTGAAAAGTGTGGCAAAGTGCTGCAAAGTCGTGGCAAAGTCCTGAAAAGTGTGGCAAAGTAAAGAAAAATTGTGGCAAAGTGCTGAAAAGTGTGGCAAAGTACTGAAAAGTTGTGGCAAAGTGCTGAAAAGCAGTGGCAAAGTACTGAAAAGTCGTGGCAAAGTCGTGGCAAAGTACTGAAAAGTGTGGCAAAGTACTGACAAGTTGTGGCAAAGTGCTGAAAAGTGTGGCAAAGTGCTGCAAAGTCGTGGCAAAGTGCTGCAAAGTGTGGCAAAGTACTGAAAAGTTGTGGCAAAGTGCTGAAAAGTGTGGCAAAGTACTGAAAAGTAGTGGCGAAGTGCTGAAAAGTCGTGGCAAAGTACTGAAAAGTGTGGCAAAGCACTGAAAAGTTGTGGCAAAGTCGTGGCAAAGTACTGAAAAGTTGTGGCAAAGTACTGAAAAGTTGTGGCAAAGTCGTGGCAAATTACTGAAAAGTGTGGCAAAGTACTGAAAAGTTGTGGCGAAGTGCTGAAAAGTCGTGGCAATGTACTGAAAAGTGTGGCAAAGTACTGAAAAGTTGTGGCAAAGTGCTGAAAAGTGTGGCAAAGTACTGAAAAGTTGTGGGAAAGTGCTGAAAAGTGTGGCAAAGTACTGAAAAGTTGTGGCAAAGTGCTGAAAAGTAGTGGCAAAGTACTGAAAAGTCGTGGCAAAGTCGTGGCAAAGTACTGAAAAGTGTGGCAAAGTGTGAAAAGTTGTGGCGAACTTCTGAAAAGTCGTGGCAAAGTACTGAAGAGTTGTTGCAAAGTCGTGGCAAATTACTGAAAAGAGTGGCAAAGTGCTGCAAAGTCGTGGCAAAGTACTGAAAAGTGTGGCAAAGTACTGAAAAGTTGTGGCAAAGTGCTGAAAAGTGTGGCAAAGTACTGAAAAGTTGTGGCAAAGTACTGAAAAGTGTGGCAAAGTACTGAAAGGTTGTGGCAAAGTGCTGAAAAGTCGTGTCAAAGTACTGAAAAGTGTGGCAAAGTACTGAAAAGTTGTGGCAAAGTGCTGAAAAGTGTGGCAAAGTACTGAAAAGTTGTGGCAAAGTGCTGAAAAGTGTGGCAAAGTTCTGAAAAGTTGTGGCAAAGTGCTGAAAAGTAGTGGCAAAGTACTGAAAAGTCGTGGCAAAGTACTGAAAAGTGTGGCAAAGTACTGAAGAGTTGTGGCAAAGTCGTGGCACAGTACTGAAAAGAATGGCAAAGTGATGCAAAGTCGTGGCAAAGTACTGAAAAGTGTGGAAAGTACTGAAAAGTTGTGGCAAAGTGCTGAAAAGTGTGGCAAAGTGCTGCAAAGTCGTGGCAAAGTACTGAAAAGTGTGGCAAAGTACTGAAAAGTTGTGGCAAAGTGCTGAAAAGTGTGGCAAAGTACTGAAAAGTTGTGGCAAAGTGCTGAAAAGTGTGGCAAAGTGCTGCAAAGTCGTGGCAAAGTCCTGAAAAGTGTGGCAAAGTAAAGAAAAATTGTGGCAAAGTGCTGAAAAGTGTGGCAAAGTACTGAAAAGTTGTGGCAAAGTGCTGAAAAGCAGTGGCAAAGTACTGAAAAGTCGTGGCAAAGTCGTGGCAAAGTACTGAAAAGTGTGGCAAAGTACTGAAAAGTTGTGGCAAAGTGCTGAAAAGTGTGGCAAAGTGCTGCAAAGTCGTGGCAAAGTGCTGCAAAGTGTGGCAAAGTACTGAAAAGTTGTGGCAAAGTGCTGAAAAGTGTGGCAAAGTACTGAAAAGTAGTGGCGAAGTGCTGAAAAGTCGTGGCAAAGTACTGAAAAGTGTGGCAAAGCACTGAAAAGTTGTGGCAAAGTCGTGGCAAAGTACTGAAAAGTGTGGCAAAGTACTGAAAAGTTGTGGCAAAGTCGTGGCAAATTACTGAAAAGTGTGGCAAAGTACTGAAAAGTTGTGGCGAAGTGCTGAAAAGTCGTGGCAATGTACTGAAAAGTGTGGCAAAGTACTGAAAAGTTGTGGCAAAGTGCTGAAAAGTGTGGCAAAGTACTGAAAAGTTGTGGCAAAGTGCTGAAAAGTGTGGCAAACTACTGAAAAGTTGTGGCAAAGTGCTGAAAAGTAGTGGCAAAGTACTGAAAAGTCGTGGCAAATCGTGGCAAAGTACTGAAAAGTGTGGCAAAGTACTGAAAAGTTGTGGCGAAGTGCTGAAAAGTCGTGGCAAAGTACTGAAAAGTGTGGCAAAGTACTGAAAAGTTGTGGCAAAGTCGTGGCAAAGTACTGAAAAGAGTGGCAAAGTACTGAAAAGTTGTGGCAAATTCGTGGCAAAGTACTGAAAAGTGTGGCAAAGTACTGAAAAGTTGTGGCGAAGTACTGAAAAGTCGTGGCAATGTACTGAAAAATGTGGCAAAGTACTGAAAAGTTGTGGCAAAGTGCTGAAAAGTGTGGCAAAGTACTGAAAAGTTGTGGCAAAGTGCTGAAAAGTGTGGCAAAGTACTGAAAAGTTCTGGCAAAGTGCTGAAAAGTAGAGGCAAAGTACTGAAAATTCGTGGCAAAGTCGTGGCAAAGTACTGAAAATGTGGCAAAGTACTGAAAAGTTGTGGCGAAGTGCTGAAAAGTCGAGGCAAAGTACTGAAAAGTGTGGCAAAGTACTGAAAAGTTGTGGCAAAGTCGTGGCTAAGTACTGAAAATAGAAGTAAAGTACTGAAAAGTTGTGGCAAAGTGCTGCAAAGTCGAGGCAAAGTACTGAAAAGTGTGGCAAAGTACTGAAAAGTTGTGGCAAAGTGCTGAAAAGTGTGGCAAAGTACTGAAAAGTTGTGGGAAAGTGCTGAAAAGTGTGGCAAAGTACTGAAAAGTTGTGGCAAAGTCGTGGCAAAGTACTGAAAAGAGTGGCAAAGTACTGAAAAGTTGTGGCAAATTCGTGGCAAAGTACTGAAAAGTGTGGCAAAGTACTGAAAAGTTGTGGCGAAGTACTGAAAAGTCGTGGCAATGTACTGAAAAATGTGGCAAAGTACTGAAAAGTTGTGGCAAAGTGCTGAAAAGTGTGGCAAAGTACTGAAAAGTTGTGGCAAAGTGCTGAAAAGTAGAGGCAAAGTACTGAAAAGTCGAGGCAAAGTCGTGGCAAAGGACTAAAAAGTGAGGCAAAGTACTGAAAAGTTGTTGCGAAGTGCTGAAAAGTCGTGGCAAAGTACTGAAAAGTGTGGCAAAGTACTGAAAAGTTGTGGCAAAGTGCTGAAAAGTGTGGCAAAGTACTGAAAAGTTGTGGCAAAGTGCTGAAAAGTGTGGCAAAGTTCTGAAAAGTTGTGGCAAAGTGCTGAAAAGTAGTGGCAAAGTACTGAAAAGTCGTGGCAAAGTACTGAAAAGTGTGGCAAAGTACTGAAGAGTTGTGGCAAAGTCGTGGCACAGTACTGAAAAGAATGGCAAAGTGCTGCAAAGTCGTGGCAAAGTACTGAAAAGTGTGGAAAGTACTGAAAAGTTGTGGCAAAGTGCTGAAAAGTGTGGCAAAGTGCTGCAAAGTCGTGGCAAAGTACTGAAAAGTGTGGCAAAGTACTGAAAAGTTGTGGCAAAGTGCTGAAAAGTGTGGCAAAGTACTGAAAAGTTGTGGCAAAGTGCTGAAAAGTGTGGCAAAGTGCTGCAAAGTCGTGGCAAAGTACTGAAAAGTGTGGCAAAGTAAAGAAAAATTGTGGCAAAGTGCTGAAAAGTGTGGCAAAGTACTGAAAAGTTGTGGCAAAGTGCTGAAAAGTAGTGGCAAAGTACTGAAAAGTCGTGGCAAAGTCGTGGCAAAGTACTGAAAAGTGTGGCAAAGTACTGAAAAGTTGTGGCGAAGTGCTGAAAAGTCGAGGCAAAGTACTGAAAAGTGTGGCAAAGTACTGAAGAGTTGTGGCAAAGTGCTGAAAAGTGTGGCAAAGTACTGAAAAGTTGTGGCAAAGTGCTGAAAAGTGTGGCAAAGTACTGAAAAGTTGTGGCAAAGTGCTGAAAAGTAGAGGCAAAGTACTGAAAAGTCGAGGCAAAGTCGTGGCAAAGTACTAAAAAGTGAGGCAAAGTACTGAAAAGTTGTCGCGAAGTGCTGAAAAGTCGTGGCAAAGTACTGAAAAGTGTGGCAAAGTACTGAAAAGTTGTGGCGAAGTCGTGGCAAAGTACTGAAAAGTGTGGCAAAGTACTGAAAAGTAGTGGCAAAGTACTGAAAAGTTGTGGCAAAGTGCTGAAAAGTGTGGCAAAGTGCTGCAAAGTCGTGGCAAAGTCCTGAAAAGTGTGGCAAAGTAAAGAAAAATTGTGGCAAAGTGCTGAAAAGTGTGGCAAAGTACTGAAAAGTTGTGGCAAAGTGCTGAAAAGTAGTGGCAAAGTACTGAAAAGTCGTGGCAAAGTCGTGGCAAAGTACTGAAAAGTGTGGCAAAGTACTGAAAAGTTGTGGCAAAGTGCTGAAAAGTGTGGCAAAGTGCTGCAAAGTCGTGGCAAAGTGCTGCAAAGTGTGGCAAAGTACTGAAAAGTTGTGGCGAAGTGCTGAAAAGTCGTGGCAAAGTACTGAAAAGTGTGGCAAAGCACTGAAAAGTTGTGGCAAAGTCGTGGCAAAGTACTGAAAAGTGTGGCAAAGTACTGAAAAGTTGTGACAAAGTCGTGGCAAATTACTGAAAAGTGTGGCAAAGTACTGAAAAGTTGTGGAGAAGTGCTGAAAAGTCGTGGCAATGTACTGAAAAGTGTGGCAAAGTACTGAAAAGTTGTGGCAAAGTGCTGAAAAGTGTGGCAAAGTACTGAAAAGTTGTGGCAAAGTGCTGAAAAGTGTGGCAAACTACTGAAAAGTTGTGGCAAAGTGCTGAAAAGTAGTGGCAAAGTACTGAAAAGTCGTGGCAAATCGTGGCAAAGTACTGAAAAGTGTGGCAAAGTACTGAAAAGTTGTGGCGAAGTGCTGAAAAGTCGTGGCAAAGTACTGAAAAGTGTGGCAAAGTACTGAAAAGTTGTGGCAAAGTCGTGGCAAAGTACTGAAAAGAGTGGCAAAGTACTGAAAAGTTGTGGCAAATTCGTGGCAAAGTACTGAAAAGTGTGGCAAAGTACTGAAAAGTTGTGGCGAAGTACTGAAAAGTCGTGGCAATGTACTGAAAAATGTGGCAAAGTACTGAAAAGTTGTGGCAAAGTGCTGAAAAGTGTGGCAAAGTACTGAAAAGTTGTGGCAAAGTGCTGAAAAGTGTGGCAAAGTGCTGAAAAGTGTGGCAAAGTGCTGCAAAGTCGTGGCAAAGTACTGAAAAGTGTGGCAAAGTAAAGAAAAGTTGTGGCAAAGTGCTGAAAAGTGTGGCAAAGTACTGAAAAGTTCTGGCAAAGTGCTGAAAAGTAGAGGCAAAGTACTGAAAATTCGTGGCAAAGTCGTGGCAAAGTACTGAAAATGTGGCAAAGTACTGAAAAGTTGTGGCGAAGTGCTGAAAAGTCGAGGCAAAGTACTGAAAAGTGTGGCAAAGTACTGAAAAGTTGTGGCAAAGTCGTGGCTAAGTACTGAAAATAGAAGAAAGTACTGAAAAGTTGTGGCAAAGTCTGCAAAGTCGAGGCAAAGTACTGAAAAGTGTGGCAAAGTACTGAAAAGTTGTGGCAAAGTGCTGAAAAGTGTGGCAAAGTACTGAAAAGTTGTGGGAAAGTGCTGAAAAGTGTGGCAAAGTACTGAAAAGTTGTGGCAAAGTCGTGGCAAAGTACTGAAAAGAGTGGCAAAGTACTGAAAAAGTTTTGGCAAATTCGTGGCAAAGTACTGAAAAGTGTGGCAAAGTACTGAAAAGTTGTGGCGAAGTACTGAAAAGTCGTGGCAATGTACTGAAAAATGTGGCAAAGTACTGAAAAGTTGTGGCAAAGTGCTGAAAAGTGTGGCAAAGTACTGAAAAGTTGTGGCAAAGTGCTGAAAAGTGTGGCAAAGTGCTGAAAAGTGTGGCAAAGTGCTGCAAAGTCGTGGCAAAGTACTGAAAAGTGTGGCAAAGTAAAAGAAAAGTTGTGGCAAAGTGCTGAAAAGTGTGGCAAAGTACTGAAAAGTTCTGGCAAGTGCTGAAAAGTAGAGGCAAAGTACTGAAAATTCGTGGCAAAGTCGTGGCAAAGTTACTGAAAATGTGGCAAAGTACTGAAAAGTTGTGGCGAAGTGCTGAAAAGTCGAGGCAAAGTACTGAAAAGTGTGGCAAAGTACTGAAAAGTTGTGGCAAAGTCGTGGCTAAGTACTGAAAATAGAAGTAAAGTACTGAAAAGTTGTGGCAAAGTGCTGCAAAGTCGAGGCAAAGTACTGAAAAGTGTGGCAAAGTACTGAAAAGTGTGGCAAAGTGCTGAAAAGTGTGGCAAAGTACTGAAAAGTTGTGGGAAAGTGCTGAAAAGTGTGGCAAAGTACTGAAAAGTTGTGGCAAAGTCGTGGCAAAGTACTGAAAAGAGTGGCAAAGTACTGAAAAGTGTGGCAAATTCGTGGCAAAGTACTGAAAGTGTGGCAAAGTACTGAAAAGTTGTGGCGAAGTACTGAAAATGTGTGGCAATGTACTGAAAAATGTGGCAAAGTACTGAAAAGTTGTGGCAAAGTGCTGAAAAGTGTGGCAAAGTACTGAAAAGTTGTGGCAAAGTGCTGAAAAGTGTGGCAAAGTACTGAAAAGTTCTGGCAAAGTGCTGAAAAGTAGAGGCAAAGTACTGAAAATTCGTGGCAAAGTCGTGGCAAAGTACTGAAAATGTGGCAAAGTACTGAAAAGTTGTGGCGAAGTGCTGAAAAGTCCAGGCAAAGTACTGAAAAGTGTGGCAAAGTACTGAAAAGTTGTGGCAAAGTCGTGGCTAAGTACTGAAAATAGAAGTAAAGTACTGAAAAGTTGTGGCAAAGTGCTGCAAAGTCGAGGCAAAGTAATGAAAAGTGTGGCAAAGTACTGAAAAGTTGTGGCAAAGTGCTGAAAAGTGTGGCAAAGTACTGAAAAGTTGTGGGAAAGTGCTGAAAAGTGTGGCAAAGTACTGAAAAGTGTGGCAAAGTGCTGAAAAGTAGTGGCAAAGTCCTGAAAAGTCGTGGCAAAGTCGTGGCAAAGTACTGAAAAGTGTGGCAAAGTGTGAAAAGTTGTGGCGAAGTGCTGAAAAGCCGTGGCAAAGTACTGAAAAGTGTGGCAAAGTACTGAAGAGTTGTGGCAAAGTCGTGGCAAAGTACTGAAAAGAGTGGCAAGTGCTGCAAAGTCGTGGCAAAGATACTGAAAAGTGTGGCAAAGTACTGAAAAGTTGTGGCAAAGGGCTGAAAAGTGTGGCAAGTACTGAAAAGTTGTGGCAAAGTACTGAAAAGTGTGGCAAAGTACTGAAAGGTTGTGGCGAAGTGCTGAAAAGTCGTGGCAAAGTACTGAAAAGTGTGGCAAAGTACTGAAAAGTTGTGGCAAAGTGCTGAAAAGTGTGGCAAAGTACTGAAAAGTTGTGGCAAAGTGCTGAAAAGTGTGGCAAAGTTCTGAAAAGTTGTGGCAAAGTGCTGAAAAGTAGTGGCAAAGTACTGAAAGTCGTGGCAAAGTACTGAAAGTGTGGCAAAGTACTGAAGAGTTGTGGCAAGTCGTGGCACAGTACTGAAAAGAATGGCAAAGTGCTGCAAAGTCGTGGCAAAGTACTGAAATGTGTGGAAAGTACTGAAAAGTTGTGGCAAAGTGCTGAAAAGTGTGGCAAAGTGCTGCAAAGTCGTGGCAAAAGTACTGAAAAGTGTGGCAAAGTACTGAAAAGTTGTGGCAAAGTGCTGAAAAGTGTGGCAAAGTACTGAAAAGTTGTGGCAAAGTGCTGAAAAGTGTGGCAAAGTGCTGCAAAGTCGTGGCAAAGTACTGAAAAGTGTGGCAAAGTAAAGAAAATTGAGGCAACGTGCTGAAAAGTGTGGCAAAGTACTGAAAAGTTGTGGCAAAGTGCTGAAAAGTAGTGGCAAAGTACTGAAAAGTCGTGGCAAAGTCGTGGCAAAGTACTGAAAAGTGTGGCAAAGTACTGAAAAGTTGTGGCGAAGTGCTGAAAAGTCGAGGCAAAGTACTGAAAAGTGTGGCAAAGTACTGAAGAGTTGTGACAAAGTGCTGAAAAGTGTGGCAAAGTACTGAAAAGTTGTGGCAAAGTGCTGAAAAGTGTGGCAAAGTACTGAAAAGTTGTGGCAAAGTGCTGAAAAGTAGAGGCAAAGTACTGAAAAGTCGAGGCAATGTCTGTGCAAGTACTAAAAAGTGAGGCAAAGTACTGAAAAGTTGTCACGAAGTGCTGAAAAGTCGTGGCAAAGTACTGAAAAGTGTGGCAAAGTACTGAAAAGTTGTGGCGAAGTCGTGGCAAAGTACTGAAAAGTGTGGCAAAGTACTGAAAAGTAGTGGCAAAGTACTGAAAAGTCGTGGCAAAGTACTGAAAGTGTGGCAAAGTACTGAAAAGTTGTGGCAAAGTCGTGGCTAAGTACTGAAAAGTGTGGCAAAGTACTGAAAAAGTTGTGGCAAAGTGCTGCAAAGTTGTGGCAAAAGTACTGAAAAGTGTGGCAAAGTACTGAAAAGTGTGGCAAAGTGCTGAAAAGTGTGGCAAAGTACGTGCAGTGCTGAAAAGTAGAGGCAAAGTACTGAAAAGTCGAGGCAAAGTCGTGGCAAAGGACTAAAAAGTGAGGCAAAGTACTGAAAAGTTGTTGCGAAGTGCTGAAAAGTCGTGGCAAAGTACTGAAAAGTGTGGCAAAGTACTGAAAAGTTGTGGCGAAGTCGTGGCAAAGTACTGAAAAGTGTGGCAAAGTACTGAAAAGTAGTGGCAAGTACTGAAAAGTCTGGCAAAGTACTGAAAAGTGGCAAAGTACTGAAAAGTTGTGGCAAAGTCGTGGCTAAGTACTGAAAGTGTGGCAAGTACTGAAAAGTTTGGCAAAGTGCTGCAAAGTCGTGGCAAAGTACTGAAAAGTGTGGCAAAGTACTGAAAAGTTGTGGCAAAGTGCTGAAAAGTGTGGCAAAGTACTGAAAGTTGTGGCAAGTGCTGAAAATGTGGCAAAGTACTGAAAAGTTGTGGCAAAGTTCTGAAAAGTAGTGGCAAAGTACTGAAAAGTCGTGGCAAAGTCGTGGCAAAGTACTGAAAAGTGTGGCAAAGTACTGAAAAGTTTTGGCGAAGTGCTGAAAAGTCGTGGCAAAGTACTGACAAGTGTGGCAAAGTACTGAAGAGTTGTGGCAAAGCACTGAAAAGTTGTGGCAAAGTCGTGGCAAAGTACTGAAAAGTTGGCAAAGTACTGAAAGTAGTGGCAAAGTACTGAAAAGTCGTGGCAAAGTACTGAAAAGTGTGGCAAAGTACTGAAAAGTTGTGGCAAAGTCGTGGCTAAGTACTGAAAAGTGTGGCAAAGTACTGAAAAGTTGTGGCAAAGTGCTGCAAAGTCGTGGCAAAGTACTGAAAAGTGTGGCAAAGTACTGAAGAGTTGTGGCAAAGTGCTGAAAAGTGTGGCAAAGTACTGAAAAGTTGTGGCAAAGTGCTGAAAAGTGTGGCAAAGTACTGAAAGTTGTGGCAAAGTGCTGAAAAGTGAGGCAAAGTACTGAAAGTCGAGGCAAAGTCGTGGCAAAGGACTAAAAAGTGAGGCAAAGTACTGAAAAGTTGTTGCGAAGTACTGAAAAGTCGTGGCAAAGTCGTGGCAAAGTACTGAAAAGTGTGGCAAAGTACTGAAATAGTTGTGGCAAAGTGCTGAAAAGTGTGGCAAAGTGCTGCAAAGTCGTGGCAAAGTGCTGCAAAGTGTGGCAAGTACTGAAGAGTTGTTGCAAAGTCGTGGCAAATTACTGAAAAGAGTGGCAAAGTGCTGCAAAGTCGTGGCAAAGTACTGAAAA